>NW_009918968.1:0-35069 GCF_000696875.1 Nestor notabilis
TTGCCGGCTGGGCTTAAACCACGACAGCGTGTTTTTTTTTGCTTATTTTGTTTTGCTTTAGCTTTTTTGTTTTGGTTTGTTTTTAAACAACTGATAACTCAAAAGATTTACCAAAAAAAGAGCAAAGAACTGAAAAAATATCACAAAGCCCTTTTTGCTCTCAGAAAAGATGGTAAAGCTCTTCTGGTTACAATGTCCATGGCAGACTTCCACTGAAGACCTCCCACAAGTTATCAAAGCCTATATTATTAAGACAAGAAAATACTCCTACCAAACCAGCAACACACTTCTCAATTAAAATACAGAGTGGGGTCCAGGAGTTACTGCTGCAATCAGGCAGAGACTGCTGACTTTTCATTATTACTTTTGCAACTGTGAAAACACTTTTGATCCCTGATCTCATTTTCGGAATGACAGATATTATTGTGTGGGTCTGTTGACAACAAAGGCACATGAAACTTCCTTCTATCTGTATATTTTTTGAACATTAATGTATATTTTGTGTATATGTACTTCTCTAGCAAAGCAGCGATTTATTTAATACGAGATATGAACTTAACTTACTGTGTGTTAGTTCTGCGCAGTTTTTTACCACCTTTCCATATTCCACAAGAGGAGTTATATACAAAGAGTACATTATATACCAGAAACTGGAAACCTCTTTTTATCTGTGCCTTCTTTAAGCAATCATTCCAGGAAACATCAGATCTGAAATGTGGGGATGAATGTTCAGCACATTAAAAAGAGTTTGATTTGTCTTTGCTTTCAAAGTGTGCACTGTTCTTTGGTTGACTAGGCGGCCTCCACCATGCCCTTGACAAGCAAGGGAAGGATAACATACTCCAGTGCTCTCAGTAATCTGCACTATGCTATATTCGTTGCACTCATAGCATCATGGGGAAGTAACATTATTGAAATCTTCCAAGAAGGTATGGAAGTGTCCATTTCTCTACTTTCCCACCTCTCTGGAGCCAATCAGGACTAGGCAAAATTTGATTTACCATTTTGTGCACCCTTTGAAGAAAAAGAATCTATCTCATATCTCCTCCTGACTCATACTGAATACTGAATGTTGAATGAATGCCTGGAGTTAACTGCGGTAGGGAGGAGATGAAACTCAGCAGTTTCCTGTTCAGTAAATGAGCAGATGGCATGAACCTTCAGAGCAGATTACCTTTTCAGGGTCTCCAAATATGACCAGTTGACCTGTGGAAACCATGAGGAGTGGTTAGAAGAATTGTATGTCAGAAGACAATGAAGGTAAGTTAAGGTACACAATCTGTATGGCTGAGATGGTAAAAGACACTCTTCAAAGCTGAGAAGTGGTCAATCAGAGGTTTGTTACTAGCCTAGGAAAATAATTGGCACTCTCTGGAGGGTAAAAATAAAATAATTGGAAAGGAGCTAGTCAAGTGAAAGAAAAAGTTTAATGAGAAGCATTGTAAAGAAAAAGTAAACATAAAGAGAGGATAGCAGTGAAAATAAGGTCCCAAAATAGAGGAAATAAATAGAGAAAATATTTATGCAAAGTAGAGCACAAATCGTGGGAACAGGGTGACAATAAAGAGCAAATGGGGTGCAGTGAAAGGATACCTGCATCATTTGGAGAATGATATTACTCTGTCAAGAGAAAGAAAAACCTCTTTTTTATTTACACTGATATGAAATACAAAAAAGCAAGTAACCCTCTGTCTCCAAATACTCCTGTGTTCATATTCCTATTGCTTAGGGTCATGAGTACCTTGTTAAAGCAGGATACATGGAAGCCTGTCAGGCGCTGACCTGTTAAACACAAGCTTCTTCTGGGTGCATCATGTTACAGTCACACCATCCTGCATGCTGGGCCTATTTCACCATACAAAAATGTTGGAGAATAAGATAGTGCGAACAGCCAAGGAAGGGAAGAACTAGCAAGGACTCCCTGCTCGCCCAGGACATTGAGGTTGTCTCATGTTCGACTTTGTTTGGAGTCTGGATATTACAACACACACAAAAAATGAATGGGCTCTTTTCTCTGTGAACTAGTGATTACTTTGCTCTGAAGGCCTGAGCATTGCTGGCATGTACAACTATAGGCTTAACTACAGTCCTGCCTTCTCCAGTCTTCATAACAGCATGCTCTGAAGCACATCTTTCTATTAGTCAGATGGTGAGGAGATGGGACCACAATTCCCTGATTGTTTCTAATGGCTAAAGAATGAATAGCATATCTGCTGACTTTCCTGGTGCACCGCACAGCCCTGCTCACCTCTATAAAGGCTGGGGAGTCATGAGGCATAGGATTGATAAATCACCCCGATTTTAGATTATTTATTGGTTGTTTAGGGAGAAGCTACTTTTCCTATGTGATGTTGAAAATAAATACCTATTAAAAAATGTGGTTTCTGGTGTTTTAACAGGCAATCAATGCAGCTTCAGACTTGGAGCACTAGCAGTTTTCTGCTAAGTAAACTCAATAGGTCACTGATCAACTTTTCACCCTGAAAATTAAGTGTCTATATGTGTAAAATGGGCCTATGTTTGTCTCCAAAGTCAGAATTGCTTCTACACACAGGTCAGGACCTTAAAATAAAGCACGTTTCCCTATCACTGTACTACATATAATGGAATATTGGCCCCAATTAGCCTTGGTTTCTAACTGTACCTGACACAGTAAAGGCCCTTGGTGGGCAAAAGTACCAACTACATGTACTTCAGAATGCAGTTTGGGCAAAATTTGCACAAAATCCTTGCATAAGAAGAAGGAGGCTAGATAACTAATTTTCTTCCCTACTGAGGAATACTTCAATAACTTGATTTCTTGGGGACTAATGAAAATTACATGATCATGACTGGATTTTTTACTTTATTTCCCTGTAAATACAGACTGATTCATTAACAGGGGAAGAAATGGCGATCCCAGCAGTCTGCATCTTTAACACTATAGTCTGTATCTGTATCTCTCTGCTGCTCCTGGAGGCAGCTCTTAACTGCAAACTCCAGTGAGATGTGGCTCAGAGACAGCCATTCTCGTTGCTGAGCACACTGATTTTTTTGCAGCAACCAGGCAGCTTGTTTAAACCACTATAGAGCAGGGACAGAGCCTGCTAGAAGCTCAGGTAATCATTTTTATGTTAAATATCTGGCAAAGATGTGGGCTACGGACAGAAAAAGCAGCATGGAAGGAAGGACAACCTGAGAAAAATGACAGTGGAAAATGAAGAAACAGCCTTTTAAAATAAATCCAGCGTTTCTCTGGAAGGTGTGACATTATAGCAGGACTGGAAACAGAGTTGGGAAGGCAGGAAGACTGCACATCTGTATTCTACGCATTTTGTTCTAATGTGTTCTTTTTCCTTTAGCTTTTTTATTTTTGTTGTTTTTCAGACTGGCTGCAAAGTTTTAAAAAAGGTTCCCACTGCTGAAGCCAACCAAAAAGACAGGGTACTGTGATGGTGCTTCTTATCTATGGACTTTTTTTTTCTATTTTGTTTTTCCGAGATGGGCTGCTGAGGAAATAAAGCCCCATGTAATTTCCAGCAATGACAAGTGAATCAGTTCTCTTGCTTAAAAAAAAAAAAATAAACCCCCCTCATTTTCATATTTCCATATTTAATTTTTGCACTTGCATGTACATTTCTGTTATCTTCCAGCCACATGTTGCTATTTGTCTCTGTAATGGAGGATTTTTTTCATTCCTTTTTTTTTTTTTTTTGACTGTGGGCTATGTGCAGCCTGACTTGCATGTAAAAGATCCACCGGGAAAAAACTCTCCAGTCCTCACTGAACTAGAAATAACTGGCATGATGCATACTTTGCCAGAACACTCCACACTCACCATCACCTTGCGTAGCACATGGTGCATATGTGCAACACCACATACCTACAGACCAACATCGTGTGGCCAGTGCAAAGTCTCAGAGAAGGTCAACAGGCATGAGCAAGTAGGGGTGACAGATGGCTGAAAAAAATTAGCAGATACTGGCTCTTTCAAAAACCAGCCAGATGTGGCCAACTAAGCACTGTTTAACACTCAACCAGCCACTTTGCAACTTCCACAGAGTGTAACTGCAAAAACTTGGGTAGAAGGAGAGCTCTGAGATTTATCAGACCATTCTAGGCAACCTCACTGCATTTATACTGTTGTTTGTGTTAGTCACCCTTCAGCTATCTGACTTTCAATGATGTTCAGGCTCCTAAGATATTTGGGTGCTTTGAAAAGGTTACATACAGTCACAAGCAGCAAGCCAAGACTCTCGTGTTCATTTAGAATTAGTGAGGCAGCTCATTGTTACGATATATCTTAACTCAGTGTCAGCAGCACTTGTACAGACATAATTTCTGTTGTGCTTGCTGGCAGACAAGATTTCAGACAGACTCTGGTTATGATTTAGTTTTGGTCTACATGTTCAGGGCTCAGCCAAACTCCATCTGCAGCCAACAGAGCCTGTGTTCAACAGGAGAGAGAGTAAATGCATTCAGTTTTCTGTTTGAAGAGTATTTTGGTTGCTGTTTTATCAGTGGACCACAGACACTCAGAGTCTGCTCCAGTCTGCTCCAATCTGCCCCCAGGCTGCAGACAGCTCTGGTTTGTCCGCATAAAATGCACCCAGTGAATTTGTCCTGTGAGTTTCTCTTCCACAGAGGGGACATACCTCCAGCTCCAGTGTCTCACTGCTGCTTCTAGTGCCATTGCGGGGCTGCCAAACCCACCAGTGTTCCTGCTCTCCGACAGGTATGGTCTGCCCCTGCAGCAGGAAAGAATGTTTAGTATAAGCTTTTTTCCTCCCTGATGACAGAATTGGAAAGTGGTACTCAAGAAATAGAACAGTGCATGGTGTGTACTCACCTGGTAATTATCTCCCTCCCATCTCACTCAGTTTTCTGTATCTTCATACTCACAAGTCTTCACTCCCACATGCCAGCCAAGTCACCCAACTGTGATTCCCAATGTCTGTGAAGTCACTGTTGATAATTTTTGAAGACTATGCTACCTTGTATAGGAACTGTCAGGTTTTGAACTTAGATACAAGTAAAATAAGTGTGAAAGTGAGACTCTGGAAAAGTACTTGAAAGGTTAGGAGAAGTTAATAGGCTTTCATGTAGTTTCTTCAACCTGTAAATGTGAATATACCTGCAATTAATACTGAATTTGCTATAAACATTAAATATGATAAATTTACTAGATGACTAGTTCTATTGTTTAATAGGTTTGGTTTGGGGTTTTTTTTTGTTTTTTTTTTTTTTTTCTTTTTGTTTGTTTTTTTTTGGGGGGGTTTTTTGGTTTTTCTTTTTGTTTTTTCTTATTTGGTGGGGGCTGTGTTTGTGTAATTTGGGAGTTTAAATGCTGAACTAGCCCATCCCCACGAAAATCCCCAAATTCAGTCAATATTGTGGAATTACGCATTTCTCTCCTGCATCTCTATTCATGTCCTATGGCAAATGTAGCATTTTCCTTCTGGAGCAGTTAAGATAAAAGGTCTTGGTTAATAGAAGCTTTTCTCCTGGAAAAGATAATCTGTCTTCAAAGTTATAAGTTAAATGGTTGAGTGGTCTAATTGGTTGAACATTTACAATTAATAATTGAACTTGTGCCAAACTATGTGAAAAAGATTTATATTCCACTTCCACAAACTGTTTTTCTCCTGGGTTTTGGGGGGTTTGGTGTTTTTTTGTTTTTTTTGTGTGTGTGTGCATGTATGAGCTGAACCTTTTGGAACTCCTTTCAGTTGATGTATCACTGAGGTGATTAAATGGCAGTCTGTCACATCAGTATTTCACACTGAAATACTGGACTTGACACATCATTGGAAAAGGAAGTCAGATGATCCAAAATCTCAAGTTTCTTGAAACTTGAGATTCTGAAGACAGGATTTTCACCTACTTAACTCAGCTTCTGGGGGGGGTGGGGTGGGGTGTGGAATAAAAAAAAATTAGGTAATTATAATACAGCTTTTAAAACATCAAAAGTAATTTGCATGAAAATAATAGCGTCATGATGGTCCTGCTTGTGAGTGGAAACAGCCAATGCTCTGTAAATACCCCTACTTACTTTGGTGAACCTCTCTAAAGCAGTTATGGAAAGGCAATGTGTGACAGAATATGACTCTCCAGCAAACAAAATGCAGTGCACTGCCACATTTTTATATAATAATGTCCTGAATATAAGGCGTCCTAAAGCTTTCACTAGCACATGAATTCTACCTGAATCCTTGACATCAATGGAAATTTAGCCTACGAACAATCTTGAGATCTCTTATTTCATATTTCTTTCAACATCCATATGATCTAATACTCAGATAAAGACCTGCAGTCATTTTAGGGCTGTAAATGTATTTTCAAAGAAAGAACTGCAAGTCCATTGAAATACAAAGCTTAACTTCTAGAGTTGTGCAGAATATGCTATGTTCCAATGGCATCAAAAACAAGGGGGTCAAAGGCAGAAAATTCTGGATTTTGTAAAATGGCAGTTTTACTATGTCTAAAAAAAAAAAAAGGAAAAGAAATCTTTTACCATGTTCTGCAAATTTACCTACCTGTTTTCATGTAGTAACCTGCCGCATTGACCAAACAAGTCCACTGAACATACACAAGATTGAATGTAATCACCTTCAACTCCAACCAGAGTATATCAGAATATCTTTGTGGTGATTTCATCATGAAAAAGAAAATTGTCTAGATTATGAATAACCATGTTTCAATATTTTAGTGCAAAAAGGTTAGGAATAGGACCTGAAAATTCTAGTTTTCTAGATTTAATCAGCACATAATAATCTGGATGAGTAATTAATATGGAAACACGAGTAAAGATAGATTGCCACAGTTTGGAGGAAAAAGACTGCCTTGACAATATCGACAGTTATTTAGTGTTTGTCTGTAACAGTGGAGGATACGCAATATATTAAGTCTAACAATAAAAAGATAACATTTGTAACCCTTAATAATATCACAGAACGCTTGGAAATGTGACACATGAGCTTTTATTATATGCATTACATGTATGCAAGGCCAGGTTGTATGGGGCTGTGAGCAACCTGGTTTAGTCCAAAGTGTCCCTGCCCATGGCAGGGGGTGTGGAACTAGATGAAATTTAAGGTCCTTTCCAACTCAAACCATTCTATGATTCTATTGTTTTATATTCACAGACAACTTTTTTTTTTTTTAACTGAATTAATGATTTTTAAGCACTTTGGGGTTAACTACAGCATGTTAAAAATTCTAAAATTTCCTACAATTCGGCATGTTTTGCAAAGTTTTTGTGCAAGGAATGAGAGGTATTTAAACCTTAAATATTCAGTGGATTATAAAGAATAACTGTTTCTTGAATACCCCATGGAATCCTAGATACAAATCTCATGTGGGTTCATTCTCTCCTTCCTTCCCTCCATCTCAGAATCATCTGCAAATGATCTTCCCTTGCCATTGACAGTTTTCTTGTGCTATAGTCCTGCCTCTTACAATGTTCCTCTCAGATCTCCCGAGTTTATACTATGCATTCAAGGCCTCACAGGGTTCTCTAAGATTTACACAGCTGTGGCAAACAATTTCAAAATTAGCCACCTGACCTTCCCCAAAATGCTCGAAGAGCTCAAATTCCTTATTACAGACAAAAGAATCAAACACATTTGAAGGCCCCAGGGCCATAATTCTTTTTTTTCAGCTATCAGGCATAAAACCTCCTCCCTTTACTCTTTCAGAGGACTCCATTCCACCAGTGCCTTTTTATCTGCTCTCTGAATTCTACCCCATCTTCTATCTCCACAAAAAAGCCGTCTTTACCAGAGGGGCAATAGATGACCATTGAGGAAAGAGAGGTTCCATTTATCCAGAAGCAAAGGAGGTGCTAAATTAATACCAAATTCACAGCTGAGAGGTTAGTCTCAGACTTTGCTATGGGCAGAAAACCAACTACAATCTCTTATGAGCTCCCATGAAGTTGCAGATACCTCTTGTATCCTAACTTCAGTCTAATTTCCAAACCACAACAGGATAAGGCCCAAACCTTTATTAGGCTTTCTATTTTGATTTACAATTACTACAGTGAATACATTCATTACAGGACTTGATGATCTTAAGGGTCTTTTCCAATCTAAATGATTCTATCATTACCTCCTGCCTCATCTCAGGATTCATTCTGCACAAATGAAATTCATGGGGAAAAAATACTTTTTCCACAGAAATTTACATTTAAGGTAGATGTTGAACTGAAGATCTGAAAAACAAACACTCTTGGAGCACAGCAGGAAGCAGCTCTAGGGCTGTTCTGGGTACATACCTATCCCTAGAAGAGGAGAGGCCATCAGGTGCTTGGTACAAATCCTTGCAACTTAAACATGTTCCGCATAAGCTGAAATACAGCAAATCCATAAAGTGGGGCTTCATCCCTTAATGGGGATCCAGTCCTTGTCCAACTCTCATTGACTCAGTAACATAGCACTGGTTTCCTTGCCAAATTGCCTTATAAGGCCACATCAGGGTCTGGATTTACTCATTACCACAGAGCTTAATGACCTTAAGCACAACACTGAATTACACCTCCAATTGGTATTTCCATCTGATTAAGCACTGAAAAATGCAGAAGGCTGGGTACATATATACAGCACTGGTGAATGGACTAACACATTGAGCCATAGCATGCAGTATTTAATCCTCATTCAACACAACTCATGATTATTTACTAAGGCATTCAGAAAGGGATGTGTTACTACAAAACTACAGAACTAAAAAAGCTGTTCTGCTTAAAAAAAAATAAATAATTGAAGTACTTAGCAATAAACTTTTAGGAAATCTATCACTGAACTGCTCTCATGAAGCCACTACTCCTACTAACCATGCCAAAGTCTCACCAGAGTCATGATTGTGCAAATAACCTCAGAAATGGGAGAAATGGGTTCAAAACTTTGTTCTTTGCCATAACCTAAAGCAAAATATATGCAAACTTCACAGAGTTTAATTTGAAAAATAATTGTCAATTTTACCATCGTAGCATAACTGGCTGCAGTTCATCCAGATGTTCATCAACTACTCTAGAAGTTAATCTAAACTGGGCATCATAGTCATTAAGAAATGCAAAGTGAAAGGTAGGGTATGGATGTAGAACAATGCTACCATTTTAAAATTACTATAATAGAGCTTTGAGTTATAATAAGAACCAGAGCTAAAAGTTGATTGCCAGCATTTCTTTGTTTTGTTTTAAGCTTTCATGTTGACCTCTGCTCTACACAAACTTAAATCTGTTTTACATCAGAAGCTGCAGGGACAAGAGAGTACATGGGAAAAGAACATGTCTGGGAGTTTAGAGAGGACCAGCTAAATTTTTTGAGCTCCAGTGGGACTGGTGACATAACTGAAAAGAAACAAACAGCAGGTGAGAGGAAGGATTTAAATATAAATAAGGACACTTTGAAGCCATAGGTTTTTATTGATCACATTCACATTTATAAATCAAAGTCCCCATTTTCAGAAAAATATGTAACCAAGAAGAATCCAAAAGACATAAAATACCAAGCAGCAAAAGAAAAGATATTAGAGAAGAGTTAATGCATGGAATCATGTTGATAAATATTCCCCAGCCTAAAAAAATCAGCTAAATACCCTATTTTCTTTAATTAAAAATCACTGAATTATTCAAGGATATCTGACTGAATTAAATATTGAAGACACATCAAGATCTGCCTAGTGGTGTGATTAGCGGTTTATATAGTTATTAAGCTCTGCCCAGTTGAACCTGAATTCAACCTCCAATTAAAAAAGTTATTAGAAATTCAGTCCCACAAACAACTCAGCAGATACAAACTCCATGCTTTAAAATGGTTAAATATTCTAATTCACACAATTCATCCATTAGTAAAAGACCAAAGAGTATTTTCTTTTTTCAGCTGTCAATGAATATAAAGCTATGACCATTTAAATGGCACTGTTTAACAGACAGCATCTGCCATCCTGCTAAAGGTGCTGTTCATGCTCTATCCATGGGATCAGAGTTCAAATAGTAGCACATTCAATCTGGAAAAAAGTGGTGGTTACAATAGCGTAGTAATAACAGTTACAGATAACAATCTGAAAAGCTGAAACCACTGAAACATGATGGTTTGCAGTTAGAAAATATTTGTGTGCTTTACCAGAATGTAACCCATTACACTGCCGAATGGGAGAAATAAAAATCCAGTGGGAAGACATGAAATTAGATCAGGGCTCTCTCAAATGAAAAGAAATCCAGCCTTGTTGAACTGAAATGTGATCATATGGACGGCATTTCTATCAGCTCATTTGTTTAAAACTCAATTTAATGCTATGTTAGAAATTTTACCTTAGCAAATGCTAACACATAACGTGCAACTCGGCTCACAGGAGCATGCCCATTAACAGGACTGAACAAACCTTCCTCTATGGACAACCCACAACTAAGCATTGAGAAGAGAGGCACAGATTCACTTCACCAGCTTCAGGCAGATAGCTGAGGCTACAAAGGCTATAAAAAAACCTTTAAAAAAAATAATTAAAAAAAAAGATTAAAAAAGAAAAAAAAGATAAAAAAAATCTTACCAGTTTGTGCAAGACATGCATTCAGCCCAGTTGTCATTGACAGTGACCAAGAGTGGATGCTTGGGAAACAGTGCAAGAAAGGAGCAAACTTTTAGTGATTTATACCCAGAAAACCCTGCCAGCCTCCCAAAATTTGTATCCTACAGGCTTCCTATTAGCAGTCTTTGCTGGATTTCTTTTCTGTGGACTTCTCCAGATGCTCACTGAACCCCATAAAGGATCAACACCCACAGCACACAGGCTCATGGCAGGTAATCATTGGTTACACACTGTGTGCAGAACCACCATGGTCTCCTCTGAGGCTGTGAATGTTGCCTTCATTTAAAGTCCACACTTTTGGTATCAGAAAAAATAGTGGGCACTTTGTCTCCATGGCAGTCATGATCTTCGGACCCTTTTTTATATCTTTTCTGCATTACCTTTTTGCCAGGCTGAAGAGTTTGTCCTGTGTAGATGTTCCTTCTGTAAAGGGCACCAAGACAGGACTCCAGACCTCCAAGGCTGCTGCTCTCCTCCGTGGAGGGTGTTCACATACCTTCACCGGTTTAAGGTGTTTAAGGATCCATCTTGTATAAGCTGAATCATTCTGCAAACATTTCTGTTTTTTCCTAGAGGAAAGAGAGATTCTTGATGACTGTTCTAATCTAAGACCTAATTTGGATGCCAGGCTGGTGTTTTGAAGGAGACAGAGTTAGATCAAATTTTACTAAATTTATCAGGTGCAGATCTGAGTGTTTCTGTTTAGTGAGGAGAAATTCATGCTATTAATAGTCACTATTTAACAGTGGTTTCTTTCCATTACATGAAATGGAAAACCAGAGCCAGTTCATTGCGAAGATAGTGATAGTTCTAATAATGCCAATACAGTCTGAATTGTACAAGTGCATGTGGGGAATATAATGTATAAAACCGCAACATCAAAGAAAGATGAGCAGGGAATGAAGAGCAGAGAAACATGTAATGAGCAAAGTCAGACTGAAGTCTAATTGGGAAATGCTATCCTACAGCAGAAGTAGAAAACTGATTGAAAGGAATGGGACCCAGTCAATCTGTAACCACTTTATAAGGACCAGAATAATTCCCCCATTTTTCAGGTGAAAGAGCTGAGGGTCTGAATAGAGCTAGCAGTAACTGTCTCACCTGGAACAGCTCGCTGTGGTCTGGACCAGACCTGACCAGTTCTTTGCCCAGAAGCCTCTTCTAAATATTTTTCATATTAACTCTGGGGCTAGAGAGAATTTAATAATCTGTCAGTGGGAAATTATTAACTCTCTTAATGACAAAGGTATAGAGTGAGGTTTGTGGCCCAGTATAAGTTCTTGCTAGTTTTGCAATATTAAATAAGTCAGTTAATCAATGGCACTCTGATGATTTATTAACATCATGCTGCCAATGAGAGCTCATGCTGAACCTTAAGATGGATCAAACTTAATTTTAAAATACTGAAGTGAATATCACATCTTTCAAGGACTTATAGAACTGATGTATAGCTATCATCTATTAACACAGAAAGCAAAATACATCTGAATAGTAAGGAATGTATCTCTTCCACCAGTTCAAAGTTCTGCCAACAGCACTAATAACAAATTTTGTTTTATCATATTTTCTTGAAATTCCACAAAAATGGATTGATAACCCAATGTCATAATTCCTATGTTGCGTACTAAATACATTTGATTTTCAAAAAGAGGAAAAATCTCCTAAATCTAATTTCACTTGCATAGGAATACATCTCTCTAACATTTCAATGAAAACAATCCAAATAGCATGAAGTCTTCTTTACAAAAAATAAGTATTATTAAAACAGCTGAAGCAAAACACTACAAAATGTATTTTTCTTTTCTCATGAAAGATTCACAATGACACACTGCCCTAGTTAGTATCATTATTTCTAAAATTTGATTCATGATTTATGTCTAATTTAGGGTGAAACTGTATCTATCTAGTACAGTGTTGTTAAGCCATTGTCTGCTACACCAAGAGAGGCTGCTGTTCTCCTTTCTCTTTATATATACATATATAAACAACACTGGAGGGAAAACTGGTCCACAAACAATTACCAGGCACTGAAAACCGTATGGGAGACCAAGCAGAGCTTATATTAAGAGGATTTGGTTATTTGCACTGCTATCAACTTTAGCACATTTTTGCATGCTAGATCCACACCTCCTTAGGGTTGCTCTCAATCCATTCTCTGCTTAAGCTGTAGCTGTGCTTGGGATTTTTCTCAACCCAGGTGCAGGTCCTTTCACATGACCTTGTTGAATTTCATGAGGTTTGTAGTGGCCCACCTCTCAAGGTCCATTTTGGATGGCAACCTTTCCCTCCAGCATGTTGACTGCACCACACAACTTGGTGTCATCAGCAAACTTGCTGAGGGTGTGCTCAATCCCGCTGTCCATGTTGCCGACAAAGATGTTGAACACTGACAGTTCTAATACTGACTCCTGAGGAACACCATTCATCACTGGTCTCTATTTGGACATCAAGCTGTTGACCACAACAATTTCAGAGTGACCATCCAGCCAATTCCTTATCCACCGAGTGGCCCATCTGTCAAAGCCATGCTTTTCCAGTTTAGACACAAGGATGCCTTGCAGGATGGTGTCACATGCTTTGCACTAGTCCAGGTAGATGACATCAGTCGCTCTTCCCTTACTCACCAACACTGTAACCTCATCATAGAAGGTCATCAAAGTTGTCAAGGGCAATTCATCATGAGTGAGCCAGAGCAATCATTCCCTTATTTTCCATGTGTCTTTGCATAATTTTCAAGAGGATCGCTCCATGATCTTTCTGGGCACCAAGGTGAGACTGACTGGCCTATAGTTCCCCAGCTCTTCCATTTTTCCCTTGTTGAAGATGGGGTTTATGTTTCCCCTTTTCCAGTCACTGGGAACTTCACCATAGAGCCATGACTTTTCAAATATGATGACTAGTGGCTTAGCTACTTCATCTGTCAGTTCCCTCAGGACCTGCAGATGTATCTCATCAAGTCCCATGGAGTTGTGCACCTTCAGGTTCCTTAGGTGGTTCCTTATTTTTTTGTTTTGTTTTGTTTTGTTTTTTCTGTACTTTGGACTCTCTCCTGTTTAACCCCACAGACTGAGTTCCTATTTCTAGCTGGAGTGAGTCAGAGGTAGTCTTAGAGCACAAGTTCTGGTTTATTTTTATCCAAAATGAATTCCAGTTCATATACTCAAGGCAGTTTCTCAACATGAACAAAAGCGTAAACAGAGGAGATGGTCACAAGATTTGCTTTAGAAATGCACTCCTGATCCAAGCTAAAATGCAAAGGCAGACTCAGGCTTCTCAGTGTCAGCTGGACAGCGCCTGATTTAAAGCCCTGTGGAGCCAGCAGTAAAGTGAGGAGATGGGGCATTTTCAAAGGCTCCAGTAGAACCAGGTTTTAGACCACCAGGAGCTATTGTTGGGCTGCCAGGTCCCCTTGGCTATTTCTGCACAGAAATGCTCTGCGGCATTTTAGTTTGTATTCTATCTGAAAAAATGCAAAACTTGCTTCATACCACACATCATAATGTGTGGTAAAACTATCCACATGACTGGCAGTCGTCCAGAGATAACAACAATCTTTAGGTGATGCCAACAATTTGTACTTACTGGATGTGTGCTGAGCCCAACCACTCAACACGGTCTGCTAAACAAAAAAAAAGGTCTCCAGCTCACCTATGCTCCATCAGCTTTCCTAACTGCTTCAAGAACTTAGTTCTGGGGACTTTGCAAATACCTCTACATGAAAAGACAATGTTCTCTTCAGCTCCCTGATGCACATATTAAATGATATTCACATACTGTATGATGTGAGACTGCATGCACATCTCAGACATCAGGGATTTTTCCATGCTTTCAGGATACAGAAGTCTATGAAGGCAGTAACATTTAGACTTCCCGAGTCAGCTTCACTGCATTTTCATGCCTGCGTAATGAAAATAAACATTGAGCCATTGTTTGTCATCAGACTTACACTAACTGTGATAAACCCAGGATAATTCTATCACTGTTGCTTTGAAGAGATAGACAAGGAGAAAAGAAATTTAAAGGCAGAGAAAAAGAGAGGTCAAATCACACCAGGAAAACTCTAGAAAATTTTCTGGAAGAATCTGGGGTTGATAGGTTTTGAGGCAGCAGATTACTTTGTTTACATTGTTTTGGCTTAAAGGATCGTTGATCATGCCCCTGCTGAGGATTTTGGGTCCAGCTAATTTTGAAGTCTAATGTAGACCACAAGAACTCTGGCCCTGAGCACTGTTCAAATATCCCAGAATTCCCAAGGTCTGGAAATTGTTTTTGAGTGAACTATAGAATTCTGCATGTAGATGCAAGTCTTTTAATATGGAGATCCATTCCAAAGCAGGTTATGGTACCTACTTGCTATGTAGACATAGCTATTAAGGCTCTTTTAGAAAAACATCAAAGAATACAGAGTGTCGTTTAAAAGTTGAAGAGGATTTAGTACCAAATCTCTAGCCACTTATGCAACCAATTGCTACTTTGTACATCATAAAACATAGCAGACCAGTTCAAGTTGATCTGCAAGCACTATAACTTGTACTTCAAATCTACCTAAATATAAAAAGTAATAAATTATGGTGTGTGATCCTAGCTTTTTAACTGGCATTCCAAGTCCATTTGCTTTTCTAATGCATTTTGGAAAAGATAAATCCTCAACACTTAAGCTGTACCTAAGCTTCTTGCTCCTTTATATTATTTCCTATAAATAAAAATATAAATGCTTGCGGTCATGCAATATGATCTTTGAGTACATGATACTATAAATCTAGTCATAATCCATTTCCCTTGAAAATAAATATGACCTTTTCTTTTCAGACGCAGGACAAAAAGATTCTTTAAGGACATAAACTCCTAACAACCTGAATAGCCACTTAGCCCCAAAAGACATAGCTCCTGGGCACGGGTACTCACTAGTTACCTACTCTCTACGCCAAGCAGAAAGCAAGCTCTTAGAAAGAAAATTTTTCATAGAATCATAGAATTATAGAATGATTTGGGTTGAAAAGAACCTTAAATATCATCTAGTTCCAACCCTCCTGACATGGGCACAGGTAACCACTATACCAGGTTGCTCAAAGCCCCATTCAACCTGGCTTTAAACACTTCCAGGAATGGGGCATCCTCAACTCCTCTGGGTAACCTGCTCCAGTCTCTCACCATCCTCACAGTAAAGACCTTCTTTAAAATATCTAATCTAAGTCTATTCTCTTTCAATTGAAAACCATTCCCCCTTGTCCTATCAAACTACATACCCTTATAAAAACTCCCTCACCAGCTTCTTTGTGGGCTCTCCTTATGTCCTGGAAAGCTGCTATAAGGTCTCCTCTGAGCCTTCCCTTCTCCAGGCTGAACAAGCCCAACATTCTCAGCCTGTCTTCATAGGAGAGGTGCTCCATCCCTCTGATCCTCTTTGGGGCTCTCCTCTGGACTCGCTCCAACAGGTCCATGTCCTTCTTATGTTGGGGCCCCCAAAGCTGAACGCAGTACTCCAGGTGGGGTCTCACCAGAGTGGAGTAGAGGGGGAGAATCACCTTCCTTGACTTGATGGATATACTCCTTTTGATACAGCCCAGGACAGTGTTGGCTTTCTGGGCTGCAGGAGCACATTGCTGGGTCATGTTGAGCTTCTGGTCAAGCAACACTCCCAAGTCCTTCTCCTCAGGATTGTTCTCAAGCTATTCTCCACCCAGCCTGTAGCTGTGCTTGAGATTGCCCCAACCCAGCTGCAGGTCCTTGCACTTGACCTTGTTGAATTTCATGAGGTTTGTTTGTAGTACGCCCACCTCTCAAGCATGGCAACCCTTCCCTCCAGCATGTTGACTGCACCACACAACTTGGTGTCATCAGCAAACTTGCTGAGGGTGTGCTCAATCCCACTGTCCATGTTGCCAACAAAGATGTTAAACACTGCCAGTTCTAATACTGACTCCTGAGGAACACCACGCATCACTGGTCTCTATTTGGACATCAAGCTGTTGACCACAACAATTTCAGAGTGACCATCCAGCCAATTCCTTATCCGCCGAGTGGCCCATCTGTCAAATCCATGCTTTTCCAGTTTAGACACAAGGATGCCTTGCAGGATGGTGTCACATGCTTTGCACTAGTCCAGGTAGATGACATCAGTCACTCTTCCTTTATACATCAATGCCGTGGCCCCATATTTTAGAAGGACACCAAATTTGTCGGGCACAATTTGCTGTTAGTGAAGCCATGCCGTCTGTCACCAATCACCCCCTTATTTTCCATGTGCCTTTGCATAACTTTCAAGAGGATATGCTCCATGATCTTTCTGGGCATCAAGGTGAGAATGACTGTTCTGTAGTTCCCTGGCTCTTCCACTTTTCCCTTTTTGAAAATGGGAGTTATATTTTCCACAACTTGGTGTCATCAGCAAACTTGCTGAGGGTGTGCTCAATCCCACTGTCCATGTTGCCAACAAAGATGTTAAACACTGCCAGTTCTAATACTGACTCCTGAGGAACACCACGCATCACTGGTCTCTATTTGGACATCAAGCTGTTGACCACAACAATTTCAGAGTGACCATCCAGCCAATTCCTTATCCGCCGAGTGGCCCATCTGTCAAATCCATGCTTTTCCAGTTTAGACACAAGGATGCCTTGCAGGATGGTGTCACATGCTTTGCACTAGTCCAGGTAGATGACATCAGTCACTCTTCCTTTATACATCAATGCCGTGGCCCCATATTTTAGAAGGACACCAAATTTGTCGGGCACAATTTGCTGTTAGTGAAGCCATGCCGTCTGTCACCAATCACCCCCTTATTTTCCATGTGCCTTTGCATAACTTTCAAGAGGATATGCTCCATGATCTTTCTGGGCATCAAGGTGAGAATGACTGTTCTGTAGTTCCCTGGCTCTTCCACTTTTCCCTTTTTGAAAATGGGAGTTATATTTTCCAGTCAGCAAGAACTTCACCATATTGCTACTTCTCAAATATGATAGATAATGGCTTGGCCACTACATCTGTCAGTTTCCTCACAACCCACAGATGCATCTTGGCAGAACAGATGAGACAGAATTTTTGGGGACAGAACTGTACTATTGTCAGCCAAGAGCACCACAGCAGCATCAGCTGGTGCCTTGTGTTTATTTCAGGCAAATTTGCCCTCTGTACGTCTTTCCTCATATTTCCTTGAAATTCCTATTCTTCCTGTAGTTCTTCGTCTTCTGCATTTACTTTTTCTACCATGATAACATCAAATCTCCATTTCCCACCTGCCGATGTCTCTGCTATCTTGTAAATCACACCCCCTTAAGTTCACTTTCTTACTCTCTTCGCAGTGCAGTCTTGTCACTCAGGATGCCCAAGGCTTTATCTCCAAGGCTGTCATCTTCTTTAGTAAATGCCAAGGGAAACTACAAATTTCCTAGATATGCCTTGGGAAAGGTCTTTGGTCCCTTACCTTTTTTTTTTTTTTTAATGTACCATAGTATATGGCTGTGACAATATTAGTATATATACTATGGAGTCACCACATCACAGGAAACTCCTTAAGGTGTAACCAGCACCTACCTTAAAACTAATAAGCTCTTTGACTTTAGACATTGCCACTTGCCTGCCACTGTAGACATGATGTTCAGAGTGTTTAATACATTAAGCATATTAACACCAGTTGCTGCCTAACGACTCTTACACAGAGATGTTTACTTTCCAAGCACAGAGAAAGTGAGTAAAAGAAAAATTATGAATGAAAAAGATAAGAAAATTTTTTTATGAACAGGATCAAATAGATACTATGTAAAGGAACATTGTATTCTGTGTCAATTACTCGCTCTAGTTTGAATTTACACACTCTGCTTTGCAACTGAAACTATTCTTTCCCTTTACCTCAAGTTGCCAAAATATAGTCTTCATCAACATTGATTCAACACATCATCACCTAAACCAAGGTGATAAAGCTGGTATTTATATCTATCAAGGGACTGATTACAGATGATGGCAATGACCATCTCAAAAGGTATAATTCTCTGCCACAGTGTATATCAGTATTTTTCTTAATTATTTCTGACATTTTACCTATTACTCCAAGGACTTTCTCAGAGGGCGGAAATAAAGGGGAAAAATGGTTTTTGTGCCACAGATGAAGAAATACATCTTCTGCAAGTAATTCCCAGAAGAAATCTTGAAAATCTTATGGGGTCAGGAAAGACGCAAGAAAGTAACATTTGTCACCCTTGCTGAATTGGTCATCTAAACTTACAGTAGCACTAAAGCTGAGTGACTTATCTGCCATCCCTTAGGGAGGAAGAAAAGTGAGGATAAAGAAGTATAGGGGGGGAAAAAGAGCATTGGAAACGTGTGATCTAGAAAGCTGCCTAAAGATTTTGATCTTCCAGCTACTTACCTCCCATTTCCACATAGCTGATGTCATAGAATCATAGACTCATAGAATAGTAAGGGTTGGAAAGGACCTGAAGATCATCTAGTTCCAACGCCCTGCCACAGCCATATGCTTCTGTTATTAGAAATCATACATAGCAGAAATGAAGAACCATACAGCTGCGTTTATGTCAAGAATAAAAGTTCACCAAGTTTAGGACCAGTAAATAACATCTGAGAGTGGCTGGGAGAAAAATTTTCCAGCTGAAGAGCTATACAGATTCAATAAGAGTGGCCACTGACCATCATCTACAGAGAATACTAAGGCAGAATGAGTGTCAGGCAGCCCACAAAACCAAAAGATGCCTTGAAAAAAGCACATGAAAAGCCTTGTTACAAGCCACCACTTTTCACACGAGTTTGATGCAGAGTGGACAACTGGGTAATGAAGAGCAGCTCGTCATATAGCCCTAGAGAAATTTCAAGCACAGCTGGCTGCTCAGCTTAACGACACCATTATTAAAATCCAGGTAAGTAAAACAGGCTACAGCAGACATGAGCTTCCTGTTCTTATCTTAAAAACCTGCAAACACTGCAGCTGCCCCAGAGCAATACACAAAGAACTCACCATCTGGTTTCCAGCCTAGGAGCCAGTTTCTGTACAAATAGTCTTCTCTCACCCTCTGAATCTTCCAGAATCCCATGTGTTGACCTACCAGCATGAACATGATGAGCAAAACATGAGTTTCACACAGCTATTGGACCTATTTTATCTTGCATTGCACAGATACAAATCAAGCTAACAGCACTCCGTGGAAGCTCATATGCACAGAAATCCATTGCTAGGTAGAACAGTATTTCTAACATGGGTTACTTAGGACATAGCAAGAGCATGAGAAGTCTCTATTTAACAGAATGAAACGTGTCTTTCAGATACTCAGTAGTCAGGTGGTTTGTCCTTAATCTATGCTCAATCAGAAATGAAAATGCCCTTTTTCCTCTACTTCTAGTGTTGGCCGCATGGTGGCCTGCCTTTAAGAAGGCATTTATTGCCTACCTCTGAGAGATAGAAGAGGAAGGGTGAGTGATTTTCATGCTCTGGCACTCACTGTAGGCTGCTTAATTTGTCAGAACTACTAGGCCATGGTTTTGTGCTTTGACAGGTTTTTGTTATTCCTGCTAATCCCATTTCTGTTGTGTAATGTGCGTGGCAGCATCTGGTGACAACAGAATAGAACACCTAATTGTGAATGAATACAGAGCGCCCTGTTCTGCCACATTGCCTGTTGCATTATTTTTTCATTTTTATGGCTGAGGGTGGGCTTCCAGAAGCTGCAAAGCAGACAGCCCATCATTGTAATCAAATTTGCCATTTGCATGTGTGTGTTCTCAGAAGCCTTCACATTTCTATGGCCCCCAGGATTCCCCAAGTTTGGCTTTCTGGCTTCCTCTTCTGTGTGGAGAGGCTGATCTGTATTTATTAAACAACCTCCCTTTACTTGAACTACTAAGTTACAATGTGAAACTGATGAGTTTAAGTGAATTTTGGTGTCATTTAAAAGGAGCAGAATGTGAGGAGGGCCAACGCAGTACCTGCACAACTGTTGCTGCCCTTGTCCATAGCATGGCTTCATTAACTTGCTGGACACAATGACTAGCAGCTGCTTGGAGATCTTCTTTCCTTCTGAGCATCTTTTTTTCTGTTCCACTCTATTATGACTTAATCAGTGGGGCACTGACTCCAGATCCTATTCTACTTTGCCACTTGCCATGTACCAGGCACAGTGAGAAACCCTGGGAACTGTGGGCTATGCTTAGTATTGCTCATATAGACAAGCTTAACACCTCACATGAAAAGGGCACAATGACCACAAATGATCCAAGCATGCAAGATTAGGCTATCTATTTTTAAATAGTGGTCTTGTGGATTTTGAGGGGAAGGAGTTAATTTCAATGTCTTAAAAGTTCCTGAGTATAGATTACTGGTTTAATCAAGATTTATACAAATACTCTCCTGGTAGACTATGGATCAGATGGATTCATGTGTGTATAACTTGAACTGGTTCCAGTGAATGTCAGTATTACAACTTAATGCCCTCACTTATTATGAGAAGTGTTGGAAAACACCCTTTTGCAAGAAGCTTGTTTCATTGCTGACAACTGGTGTAACATAGCTACCCAAAATACCAATAGATCAGAGCAGTACTGAACTGACAAAGGGACCAAGACTATTTTATCTATAAAGTATATTATTTTATAGAATGCAGATATTTTGAATAGACTCATAAGCCTTTCTGACAACAGGACTTCACATATTTTCATCTTAGATTCTTGTCTGTCACAAGCACTAACACTGCAAAACAAGACTGGCAAAATTCATTGCCCACGTCAATCTTCCAGAAACTTTCAAAAGAGTAATTAAAACAAAGCTCTAAAAGCCCAGAGATCTGAAGTATATGAATCAACTTCAAAGAGAAAAACTTTAAGGAGGGTGTCCAGAATTTTCAACTAAAATGCAAGCTTCAGTTTTCTCCTGTTAACACTTGGTACAATTTTCCTCCCAGGAAACAACACAACTCTTCTGTATTTACCACAATAATACAGATTCAAAACACAAAACCTGTTGGATGTGGTAACCAAAAAAAGATCTAAGGCTGGTATAAAATTGAACAGATTACTCATACATTTTTCTAACTTCCCTGTATTATAGGATCTTGAATTTACCAAGTTTAAAACAGATGGTCAAATAATACAGTAAACATGAAAGCCGCTTCAGGACTGAAGCATGAAGCAGCATAGAATCCACATATGAAACTAAGATCTTGTCTTATGCTTTCTCTTATCTGCTACAGTTCAATTCTAAACTGAGTTCTAAGGAAAAATAAGATAGTGTGAAAGCAAAAATATTTATGTACGCTATGCATATAAAATAGACAACCAAGGGAGAAATGTTCCTCCTTATCAAAGACTTGTATTAGATGTATCCCTCTTCTAAGCATCTGTGGACAAGTTCCCCAGAAAAGATGCCTTTCATCAACTATGGGAGCTGTTATTCGTTATCATCATCTGTTTATAATCAATGAGAACAGTTGGATGCTCAGCACTCTTGAAAATTGAACCAATTATTTAGGTCAGTAGTTTTTAACCTTTTCCTATTTGTGGACTCTTAAGCATTTTCCATTGGATGTGAGGCGCTGTTAGAAATTTTGCTAATGTAGATAGATGTCACTTTCTTTGGCACTTACAACAAACTGTCTAGAATTTATCCTTTCCCTTTCTTCCCCTTAGGAAAAAGTCCTCAGACTCCAAGCTGAAAAGACTCCAAACCACATTAGACAAATATATACACTTTTGGCTAAATTATAAAAAAAGGCTACCTGAATTCAAGTGGTTTTAGGCACCTTGATAAACTATGCAAGTAAAAGTTTCTCAGTTTGGGTCTAAAAGTGTATGTTATTTTGATTACAACCCAGGAAAGGTGCAGTTCTGCTGACGCTCTCTGCTGGCACAAGCAGTTGCTGCTCTGCCTTACCCCAACTGGTTCTTCCCTGTCCCTGTCTGTCATGCACTGGCCTCCCGCATATGTCAGCACAAGTTTCTTTTTTGATCAATGACCTGTGTGCTGTGGGACCGAGAGTGATCAGGTAAGGACAAGCATCTTTAACCCAAAATTGCTGTGAAAAAATACCTGAGTGACACTACCCCAACAGCATTTTTTGTGCTTAAAATCCTCAAGAATAATTTGAACGTAGTTTTGAACAGAGAGGGAGGGAGATGAGCAAAGACAAGCAAGGGATGGGATGAATACCCTAATTTGGTCATTAAAGCACAAATTAAAATGTCTCAGTTCCATTAATTCACAAGTGTGCATTATAACCATCATAGGATGGACTGGGGATGCCTTGAGGAGGGGGTCTGGTGGAGATCTAACCACAGCTATCTTCTGGAGTCCCACCTGAAGTTACCTTCCACCATCACTGGTGACCAGTGGCAGCAGAGGCTGCTCCAGGCACTTTTGCCACTTGTGAAGATTGTTCTGTTCACATTCAGCACTGCATCAAAGGAGAGTTACTACAGCACATCCAACTGCTTATGATGGTAGGATTTGTTTCTAAGACCTTAAAATATTTCTAATGTAATTTTACTATTTATTATAATTATTATAATTACTGGGATATACAGCAATTACATGTATTTGATTGTATCTCCATTAGACTACTGTACTGCAGATATATTTGTACAGTCAGTGTGTCGAACACAGGAGTTACATTTAACAGAGCAGGCTCTTAAATTTCCAAAGCAGCTCAACCTCTGGCTTCAGTTTACGCAACCAAGCAGACTACCTAGGTCAGCCCTGTGGATGCTTTGGTAATGCCTAACACAAACTCTCTGGGAAATGCTGTGAACCAACAAACTGACTTCACATGTTGGAAAACACCAAACAACTGACAAAATGCTTAACAAAGTAACTGCTGAAAAGTTGCCTAAAATAAAAGGAGGGTGGAGAAAAGGAAAAACCCTTCCTGGTTTTAATGAAAAAAACCTTTAGGCCTGACTACTGTATTTAAATTAAATCTATTTGCTTTTTACATAGTTCAAATAGATGCTTTTTAATTATTGCTAATTGTTTAAGATATTGTTGTATGCCC
The DNA here is from genome assembly GCF_000696875.1 of Nestor notabilis. Taxonomy (NCBI): domain Eukaryota; kingdom Metazoa; phylum Chordata; class Aves; order Psittaciformes; family Psittacidae; genus Nestor; species Nestor notabilis. The sequence continues at coordinate 23,553 of NW_009918968.1, forward strand.
CTGAAGATTTAAACTGAATAAATTTAATTCCTTTAAAATCTCCTTCAGCTACAGGCAATACAGTAAGAAGCCCCATAGGTATGGCAGTAAAAATAACCATAAAGGCATAAGCATTTAAATGAGGAGAGCATGGAATACTTCCCACCAGACAAAAAAAAAAAAAAAAAAAGGAGAGAGAAAGAAAAGAAAGAAAAAAAAGCGCTATGTGTTTTGGAGACACAAGAACCAAACCATGAAACACACAGTTGAAACATTTAGGATGACTATGAAAAAGGTCTATGTTCACTTGTTAAGGAATGCGCTAAGGCAGACTAAAGCATATGAATGGCCCTTTCACAGGTCACAGATTCTATTCAGTTCTTGGACATTGTTATTATCCAACAGAAATAGATGGGCCTAATTAATATTCTGAACATACCTGAGAGAACATTCTTAAGGAAATCATCCTCTGGTGGTTTAGGTTTGTTGTGTTTTGGGGGGTATGTTTTTTGTTGGGGTTTCTTGGATGCTATGTGCTTTTAGGTTTTGTTTTTAAGAAACAGCAGACATTATAGTGTCTGGTTAATAAAATATAAACATAATTTTGATGTTAAAAGTTTAATAAAGAGTCTACTTCTGAATAGATTTGTTTACACAAAGACTTGGAATTTTATTTTTAATTTTAGTAAACAGTTTTGCCATGTAGATTAAAGCTGAAATGCACAGTCATTTTGCAAGCAATTATATTCTTGGCACTTTTCTGAACATAATATAACAATTACCACAGCAACTGCATTTTTATCAGAGCACTCCAAGCATGCAGCAGGTTAATATCAGTGCTCAGCAACTTCAGATAATATTTCTAAGATGCTAATGTTTAGCCGATTTCAAATGAGTAAACAGCTTCGGATATGAACTGAGTTCTGGTCTTTTAAGATAATGTGGTTGTATAGACCCCAATCTTATATGTAGCAGGACTACTGTCCCCCTTACAAAATCTTATTAAATTTGATGGGAGTCTGTGCAAGCAAATCCAAATGCAGGGCTAGCTTCATGGCAAGAAAGATGAACTCTGATTACAAAGTTAACTTTCCAAGGAGCATAATGCATTGCACAGCTGGGTTTGGATCTTGGTTCTGCCACTGCCTATGGTATGGGTTGAGCCTTCCCCTTATACAGCTTGCCCATTTACATCAGAACCTTTGGAAAGCATGAGCTATTCACTGAGTGTCTGCTTGATATTAACCACCACCCTAAACTGATGTTGTTACTAATCTAATCTACACTGGATTTGAAAGATATGCAGTTTCGTTTCAGTTATTTGACTCCTGCTGAGCAATCTCAAAAGAAATAACCTCATTTTTTGAGGCTTTGGTCCCCTTACTACTGACCCTTGCAAGAGTTTGCCGTTGACTTCATAGAGAGCAGAAGCAGGCCCAGAAAATGGATAATCGCCCAAAGTCATGTGAGCTGTATCACTGCATTTCGAATTCAGGACACTGCTTCAATACAGCTACATGTTCCCATCTTAAATGTCTGGATGGCATACAAATATAGATAAAAGTAGATGACTAATTATCACATCTATTCTCAAGGCATGCATGGAGGGAGGCAGTAAAGGGGAGGGGAAGTTTGTGGGTTACTCCCACACATAAATCCTCTGTGTCAATGAGTGAATAGACACTACATTAATCTATTGTGCAAAGCTGCTTTATAACAACAATAAGCTGAAACAGACAAGAAACTATATTAGAAAGGCAAATATCAAAATACATCACTCCTAAAATGCCTGCAGGTAACCAAGTAATTCAGTCCCGTAGTACACCCAGAAACAGGAGTCAAGTGTTTTGTACTCAAACCTTAACATGGTGTATGGGGGGGGGGGAGGGGAATCCCATTGAAATAAATAGACCTATTCATTTCAGAGACAGTGAAAAAGAGACGAACTTTCTTTGTCTTGCCACTTTAGAGCCCCTTGATAGCATTTTCCTTTTTTATTGTCTTTTAGATATAGATGCCCCTCTGCTTAAGTATCACCAAAGCTACTAGTAACAAATACCTAAATATATAACAGATGCATAAGTGCATCTTGGGATAAATACATTATGGACAATTAACTGTCATCATACCCCTCAATTACATTTTCACCCGCTCCTGTAGTGTACACCTGTGGCTTGTTAGTAATGCAGTAAGTGGTGTAAAGCAACTCTAAGGTTCAAAGGTAGCTCTGCAAAAATCTGTTTTCCTCGTTCCTTAAATGTGCATTATATGAATGTGAAAACAGAGAAACAAACACAAGAAACAAAGAACCTTTTCTTTTACTGTCTGACACTGTTGATCAAGTGAAAATTTTTGGGGGCCTGATTCTGATTTCACTAATGTAGAAATTAACCCAGAGAAGCAGCAAGCAAAACTCACTTCAGCACATTTTGTGACATTATTTTAAATGCCACATTTCTCATCTGTGTGCGGATAATATAATAATCACATCCATTATTTGAGAAAATTTCATAATGCACATCATTTTTAGTCAAAAGTAAAAGAACTTGTTAGAAGCACAACTGAAACCGATACATATCTAGGCTACAGTATAATTAAGTCTGCAGCTTTGCAAAATGGATATTTGTAGAAGTTAAAGTAGCTATTGGATATCCTTACTATAATCACACTTAAATCCATAATAGTTCCTGGAAGGATTATTTGTTATTAAATATGTGAGTGGCATAATTCAGTAAGCTCTGTATATGACATTGACGGAGTGCCTGTGAAGAAAAATATTAAACAAAAATATACTGTATAAATGGTCTTATAATTGTAGCTGGAGGCAAATCCAGCATAGAAATATCCCTCTTAGTTAATATCCCAATGGCACTAACACATTTGTGTTACTGCTATGTTTGTTTATGTATTAGTTTTATATTGTCAACATTAAGATTTTCTTATTCCTGTCATGCATTTTTACAACCTTAGTTACTACCTCCCTCTGTTAATAGCTCTGGACTACTGCACTACTTGTTTAGGGAGGGAAACATAGGCAATCAGAGACATCATGAGCTTCAGGATGAACGATGGGGTGATCCTTGCAAAGGTGACATTGACTCCTCCACTGACTTCCAGGCATTGCTTTACCAACATACAAAAAACCCTCGCAAAATCTTGGATGCTGAAGTCCGGATGACCCACTCCACCATGAGAGTGGCTGAGGCACCCAGGCTGTGACAGGCTGTGATACCCAACCCCACTGCCTCCCCATTCTGCAGACTCCATCTCACACCCACTGCTGCCATCCCTCTGGATAGTGCATCCAGCAAGTCCTGTATCCAGCCATGGTCCACTGAGCAAAACTACTCTTACAGAATTACCCCATTGACCAGGAGAAGGAAATACCATAATTCGTTTTGGTTCAAGACTTTCTGCATAGACAGGACATAGCCGGTCATACACTGATCCTAGACATACCAGGCTATTAGGACTTGACAGCTACATTGTCACTGCTTTCTGTCTGGCCTTGGTACTGATGGGTTGAGTCAGTTGAATAAAGCTAATCTCACTCCTAGAGTGGGTTTTCTTGTTGGCCTAGGCAAAGTGAGATATTTACCTACTCACCAACAAATTTCAGAAGAAGTTCTTAATACCTTTTTTCCCCCTTTTACCTTTTGCCAAAAGAGAGCCTTCTTTTCAAGACTTCACATAGCTTTTCTCAGAACATTTATATATGTGAAAGTCAACAACTTCATCTGTATAATGAGCAGTGGTGCCAGCAGACACTTCCACAGGTTTTGGCAGCTTCGTTTAATTGTGATTGTTCTTTGCTTGTCTTTTAAACGCTCTGTGAAGCAAAGTTGAAGGACAAGACATGGAGATATTCCCAGTTAACATTCAAGAGCTCCATTTTGTTCTATGACCTGAGTGATTTACTGGAGAGACACTGAGAGGCTGGAAGTTGGCCTGCACAATTAATAAAAATATCACAGGTATTTATTTACAGGCAAGAATCAAATAAGCATGACTTGAGCAACAGTGATTGTCAAATGGCAATACTTCAATGTGTTCAAGCAGTCCCCTGAAGAACTGGGATAGCTGACTAAATGGTAACAGCAACTGGCCAGTCAGCATAAGCTGTGACTTACATCATCTTACTTCGCTAAATCCATTGTCTCCGAAGAGTTTAATCACAGTTGGATGACACAAAACCAAATACAAATTGCTTTTCTTAGAAATAACTCTCAGCTAACTTGCCTTTTTACCACCCAAGTATCATAAAGAAGAACCTTAGTGGGTGGAAGAAAGACCAAGAGAAGAAACCTAAACACAAATATTTGAAAACTGTTAGCACTAGCTATGGGGAAAGTACTTAGCAGAAACAGGAAAGGAAATAGTTGTTAAATTCATGAAAACCTTTCTGTTTCATGAATAAATTCATGACAACCTTTATATTTACACTGTATGTGCTGTATGAGAATCCTCTGATATTTGGATGCGTTGCTGCATGTCTGAAAAAATGGAGATGACCAGAGAGCAGAAAAATGTGTTACAAGAAATAGTACTGCATATCCAGAAGCTGGACTATCCAGAAGCTGATCTAATAGGACGCTCTCATTTCTAGCAATTTTTCCTTGAAAGTGTTTTACCACTTTTGCTAAAAAGCTGGCTCCATTAAAAAAAAAAAAAAGTCTCTTTCCTGTCTCACCTATTTTTAAAATTATTATTATTATAAAAATTATCAAAAAGATTCTAAAAGAAAGAAGACAATCTTTGCCTTCAGACACTGAACTGCAGTATGTGGATTGGAATTCTCTAGGATTCTAACTTCTTTAATGAAGAAGGAAACACCCTAATGTCTATTGTCTAAGCACTTGTATAGATTAGCTAGGGCAAAATTACTATCAGTAGGATTTACACTGTTCTATAAATGGCCTGAGCAAAATCTCATAACATATTCGCAGTGTAGTCAGAACTCATCTGTTGTTTGCACTTCCTACTTTGTAGATGAGACAGTCTCAGAAGACATGGTAGACTGAAGACTGGTTGGACAACTCTATAAGTGAAGTCTCAAGACTCTTGTCATTCTAGCTGTCTAAATTACTTAAACAGGACTCAGAGGGATTTAAAGGGGAGAAACGACATGACAAACAATTATATTCTAACACACTATTTATAACAATGCCCTTTCAGATTATTGTTCCACTCAGACTGACACATTACTGTAATCCCAGGGATGAATCAAGGGACTTAGAGTTAGATTGTGCACAGCTTGTAGGCATAAAAAAAACCTGAATAAAGAACTGACATTCAGGAAATATAGAGTGACTCAAGGATAAATTCTGCTGGGATGAGCTTAATTTATCAATGTCAATAACAACGGTGAACACATCGCAAGAATACATGCATATTAATTGAAAATAACTCAGATTAAATCACTGCAGTTTGACATTTTGAGATAGGCACTTTATCTTTTCAAGAAAGAGAGCACTATAAAATCTTTAATCTGAAAACACATCTTAATTGCATGTTATCACCTCCTAATTGCTTCTATATTATATTAAACATTTTGCTAATTACTAGCCTGATCATGGTGTAAATAGCTGGAGGCTAGAGCTCATAACCAGCTGAAGACAACTGGGCACAATGAGGTTTATCACTTCCGTGTATTATCAGGGACTTCTATCATTATCAGTGTCTATCACTCTTTATCTCTGCTTCCCTTGTGAGATAAAGAAGAGAGGCAATAATGTAGATCAGAGGTTGGGTTGCATTTCAGTTAATCCATCTATTTCTAGCTCTAGATTTCTAATATTCCCTGGGGACAAAAGTTGTCTGCCTACTGCTGTCACTAATCTACTGCTTGAAGACTGAGGCCAGAATGCTATTTGCTCTACCACAAGGCTGGGTAATGGAGGTGCTCCTGGGCAGCTGGAAGTGCATGCTACATCTGAAACCGAAGGATGTGGATGAAATGTGTTGCTGTAAGCAATCTACCCACTTAGCTTCAGACCCTGAGTAATACACAGATGATACATAGGGAGAGTCTGAGGCAGCAGCTTACGAATTCATCAGGAAAGAAAATTATTTATGTATAGGCAATAAAAATGCTTGTACAAAACTGCCAGGTGACCTAGCAATGCAGGCAGTCATTCGGGTAGCAACTAATAATTTAGGTACAGTAATCATTTAGACAATTACAATTACCTGAAATGAGTCAACCAAACCAGCATTTTTAGGGTTTTTTTTGAAAGAAAAGCAATTTTATGCAATATCACATCCAGGAATTGTGGGTTCTAAACTGCAACATAAAACACAGCTTTATAAAATATTACTTGCATTTCCTAAGAAAGGAACCTTATGTAGGAATAAATCAGGACACAGGTAAAACAGCTTTTCTCCCTGTCCCCTTGGTAGAACAGAAGTTTAGCCAGGGCAAAGAGGAGGTGGCAATATCTGGTCTATGAATTTTGCTCTCTGTGTTTAAAATTAGACTTTGACTACAGCTGCATTGTCAGGGCTTGCTGTAAGATGCCAGAGGCCCAAGTTTGTGTCTGTTAATAAAAGCTTACTTTTTCATCAGTCTTTGCACTGTGGCAGCAGCAAAGGGCCTATGCTTGGAGCTTCATTTGCTATATGGAAAAACCTCACAACTTCTACTGAGTAAAAAGTTTACAGCTCAGGCAGAAAGAAAGCAGACTGAAAGTGAGGGAATATGAATGCGGATAATTTAGGCCTGAGTCATGAGATGCAAAAGTAAAGCATTCTCAGCTCCAAACTGTTTTTTTATTGGAAGACAACATTTAATTAAATCATACAAAATTAATACTCACATCTGAAGAAACTTTCTACCCTCCCCACAGAGGCTCACTCCCCTGTGATGGGATAAGTGACACTTCCCCAGCGAGACTAGAGGTATCATCCCTGCTTTGACCTTCCCCTTCCAGATTCCCCCTCTCAGACCTCCCAGACTTAGCTGGGGTTTGTTTGGTGTTTTGTTTAGCACTCCAAGGGCTATATCACTCTCCCTTTACCTAAATTTCTGTTTTCCAGGGGTATCAAAAATAAGTTAGAGAAGGGCAGTAAAATAAAAAGTGTTAACACTGGCGCTTTCCACTATCCATGTCCCACTTGTGCTTGCTGCTGCAAGCGCTACCTACCTCCCAGGATCCATCTCTTCCTCCCCTGTGGCTGCTGTGACTCTCTTGGCCATCCTGTTTCTGTACCACTCTACTGTGGCAGCACAATAGATGGCTTCATGGTATGAGCTTCAGCATGACATTGACAGGAATCTGGGGCTGTCTGAAGCCTTTCTGAAGAAAGACTTTGCATCAAAGCTTCCCCAACTGGGCTCATTGTCAAAATCTCTCTGCTGCGAGCATGCAGCTGAATGAAATACAGCACAGCTAACCTGAAGCAATGATGCACAGCTGTTTTATTGCCTGATGCAGGTAAGACATTTTTAGGGAATATATTCTGTCTTTTAATAAGCCCACAGCAGAAGGCCCTGGATTTATCTCAGCTGCCAGGATCCTCTCGCTCTTACTTATTATCTTTATTCCCTTCTCTCTTTGTTTCCAGGCTGTGTCTGTTTAAAGTGTTTCAGCCTCTTTCTTCAGTTTCTAAGCAGTCTTTATAGGTGCCTACTTTCTCCCCAAGAATTCCTTAATTTGCTGTCTCTGCTTCCTCTTATGGCTATAGGAAAGTTATGCTGTATTCTTGCCTTCCTTTGTACCCAAGGTGAGGAGAGGGAGACATTTCCCAGTGGAATAAATATTGCCATGATAGGCTGGTGCAAGGATGGGCCTCCTATGGGGTAGTAAGTGATTTCAAGAATACCTTGTATTTAAACACAGGGGTGCACAGAGCTTAAAGGAAAGCCTGTACCGCACAACACACAGCTCTACCAAGGGCTCATTTCTGTGGTTGTATTTTAAGCCTGTGATACAGATTAGTTTTATGATATTTGCTTGTTTGTGTTTTCTCCTCTGTGTTCACATATATTATCTCCACAGCCACTAATTCTTGATATAAATGATGCTAAGTAGTAAAGTATGGTCCATTAACTTGATTTTAAAAAGTATCTAAAATTTACGCAGTGATTTAAATAATAATATAAATTATATTAAGTATGTGCAGCAGCAGAGGGTATGGCCTCCTAAACAGAATGAATTTCTCCTTGGAGAGCACTGATTAGTTCATTTTTCCTAATGAATCTTTTGTTATAGTCAGAAGTTCCTTTTTTTCCCCCTCACTGTCTTACTTATGAAGCATGCATATGTATATATGTATGTTCCATTTATATATTTGTTAGCTAGATTAAGTAATTTCCTACTTCATTCACCTCCAGAAAGGGCACAACACTTCTCAAGGAGGCAGCTGCATTTCTTAGGTGAGGGAAACTGAGGCCAAGACAGCCCATCCATGGGTCTTCCACCTGCTCAGTCTATGGGCCAGCCACCTCCAAGTGTAATCCATTGGAAAAATATAGTCTGCAGAAAAATGGATGGATACTACTGCTTCTCTCAGGAAAAATTATTGTTGTGGCCAATTAGAAAGTCTTACCTGTTAAGAATGATGTAACTATTATTGCTTTCACTCTGCCAAAAATTGCAGCAGGTTTTGCACAGCTTTCTCCAGGGTCTAGCGATGCCCCTCTGCTTCAGCTTTCCCCTCACTCTGCGTATTCACACAGTACTTCCCCAGGGCAGAGTGAAGGAGAGAGAAGTCCCCCCATTCCCTCACATGTACTTTATGTGCTCCTAGAAGACAGGCAGCCATCTGGCCTAATGAGCTTCGAAACAAACTGCCTTTAAGACAACTTTCCTTTACCTGCAGTGATGCTCCTTTGGCGGTTGTTTACCAGCACCCTGGTCATTTAAGATACATCACGGTTGTTGCTTTTTTCCCCTAGAAATACCAGTGTAAGTAGTGCTTTCCAATAAGTGGACATTAATTCATGCTAAATTACAGTGGGATTCCCAAGAAATTACATATTACATCCACATGAATACTGGAAGAAATCATTATGATTAATGGTATAATTTATATGTGCATGTTGATGAAAGAATCATAATCTAGAGTAAATTAGTAGAGATTTATGTACTAATAATTTTGTTGTGCTCTAAGGTCCAGACGAAAACCGACTAAGTGATGTTGTATTGACAGCCAGTTCATATTAGCATATCTTAAAGGGATAGTATAACAGTATCAAATAAACAACTTCTAATGAATATTAACTTCATTTCACTTTTTTTTCCTCCAGAATCCATATCTATGCTATTGCTAGGAAAAAGGTTTCATCCCTTTCATCTTCACATATGTGCCAAAGAGTAAACGTGGATCAGAGAAATGAAAATACTTAAACGTAAAATGACTGACTTCTAAGAGAGGAAAGTAAATGAACTGACCTGCTCCATCCATGTGCTTCTGAGTGCATGAAGGCCATGTGGGTGCAGGCAGGGAAGAGGAATTTCATGCCTTTCAAGACAGCTGGTGCAGCTCTCCCCAAAGCCCATGGTGCCCCAGGTCACTGCCTGGGACAGCTGGGACAGCACCCAACACACACTCTGGCCACTCACAGTGTGGCAGACTGCCACACTGCACCCAAGTTCCTCACTGGCTATCATAAATGCACAGGACACTATTATCTTAAATGCAGTCATTATTGCTTACTGCAGATAATGAAACTGGTGTTTGGGGAACACAGAATTCATGTACTGAATTCGTATTTTATTTTCCATACAGGAAAGCACAAGCAGAAGCACATTTCTTACTGGCAATGTCTTTGAAGTGCTTATTGCTGAGTGTATTTGGGCCTTTTAAAACAGTTTGTATTTCAGAGACCACGTACCAGTGTCACACGGTCACCTTGTGGGGTTTGAAATGCCAGCTGATGGTAAACACATGAAGTGCATTACTTAATATTCTAAAGAGATGGCTGTGAATCGTTTTACATTAATTACTAAAGCAAATGTTTATAAAATGCATCTCTGTGTATAATCACTAACTGATCTTACCTCTGAAACTCTTATGGGAAATTGTGGAAGGTAGGTTAAATTATCTATTAAAATTTATTTATAACAAAAAGGATACATCGCTGACCTAGCAAAATTTGCAGTATTTTTTCCTAGGATGTTCTTAGTACATCACCCTTTCCAAATATTTTTTAAAGAAATAATCTAATCAAAATTGCCCTATGGTTTTGTAATAAACTGCTTTATCAATCTACACTAACTCAGATAGGACTCCTCCCCAAGGAGTTTAGAGCCTAAAATGTTTGCAGTCTTTAAGAAGAAAACATCCCCTGAGCTATGTGTGTGAGACCATAATGATGTGAGCCAACAGCAGCACTGCTATTATACATTAGTGATTTAAACAAGATCCAGAATGTTTTCCCCTTTTAAGTTAGATATTTTAACTTTTTGCTGCTGGGAACACACTTTTTTTGTAGCAAAAACCTGAATATTAGAGGCAGTGTTTTAAATTTTATACAAGCTTAGATATATTTGCTCGTAACAAAGCCTGTTGGAGGATTAACTCTTTTCTACAGTGAATCAACAATTTTTGCCAAGAAGAAATCACTAATAACAACATTTCTAATGACAACCAGCCTGTCTCTATGAATTTTACCTAGCTACTACTTATGAAACCTGTAGCCTACACTGTATGTTATGCAGAGTACCTAATTTTCAAAATCCTCACTTAAACCTTAATTCAAGGGAAAGACCTCTTGATCTTACAAAAGACATTATTGCCGGAGACTAAACTGCTTGATGCTATGTATTGTTCTAGCTGTAGTCAAGAGGGAATATTAATTGAGATATTCCATGGATTACAGTGTGTATTCCACAGTGGTTCACACGTTTCCTGGTGGTCTTTCCAACAGGAATAGCACAAATGAGGGGAATAAGATGGATCATTTTGAACCTTAGTTGTTAAGCCATTGTTCTGTTGTGCACAAAAGGTAATGCTTGGTTGATTTGCTTTATTTCTGAGCTGTTCTGATTTTTTCCCTGTGCACCTAATCTCTGCCACTTCCTCTGTGAGTCATCAGCAGCTGGACCCAGTGAAACCACAGGAACTAGCTCCTGGTAAAGAGCTCTAATGGTGCTATTACTCAAGTTCAATTCTCTTTAAGCCTAGTAAAGAAGCATCATGAGTCATATGGTACAGACAAGAGTTCTTTTGCATTTGCTTCTTTAGGAAAATCAAAACCCATGCTTCGCTTTTTCAGAGTGATTACAATGGGTGTCTCCTACACCTATCTCAGCCTGCCTGTCCTTTGCAGCAAGGTTGAAATGTCATTTTCCTTTCAATTCATCATTATTTTTTTCTTATCCTTTCCATTTGTACTGCCTATAATTTAAAGCAAGTTCTTACAAATAAAACAAAACAAAAATTCACAACCATTTATCTCTCTTCCTTCTGCTCGTTTTCATTGCACAGAAGTGCAATGTGATTCACACCTCCGATTCAGCTGATTTGATTAGCTGTTGCTGCCATACACCTGCTGCTGTCACGGCAGTAGTCTGTATTTGTGGCACACATTCCTGC
>NW_009918968.1:35100-36382 GCF_000696875.1 Nestor notabilis
AGGTGGATATTGTATAGTAGATTGAAAAGAATGGTTTGAATGGTAATTGTTCTGCATCCCTGCTTACACAAACCCAGCAAAAGCTGGGTCTGTAAAATGAGTCTTATGATTTGCCTTCAGTAAAGAGGACGGTCAGTTGTCTTATTTTAAACTAAAGCCAAATCTGTAACTGCAGAAGAGAATAACCTCATCAGATGAACTTTACAGTAAGATGGTTGGAAATTTTCATAAACTTTGTTCATTTCTGATTCTCAGGCATTTCTATACAAGACAATTTGAAGACTTTGTAGAGCTCTGGGGGATCTCTTTTGACTCTTAGTAGGAGTTTCTTTTCTCTCCTTCAATTAAAACAAGTCATTCTTAACATTTAAAAATGGTCCTTATTAAAAGAATGTCTCATAGTTATTATCCTCTCAGACTAGCCTTTTGCCTTCTGATGAAGTCTTGCATGCTGGTTGTAGGAGCTTTACTGAATTGTAATGCAATGCTGCTCAGGGACTGATAGTTTGTGCCAGTCTGTAACACTGGGCAGCAGAAAAAGAAACAGTTTATTGTTCAACTTATTGAATGGAAAGAACTACATGGCAGTTGACAAAGATCCTCTTGCTAAGTGGAGGGGTACATCTGCCCATACAGGTCTTTGAATTATCTTTAAAACACGAAACACAAAGACCCCGAAATCCCACACGCTTCCTGAGTCAGAGGTGTTTCAGCAAAAAACTGAGGGACAGTACAAGTAGCATTTAATTGTTAGGAAGAACTGAAGAAACTAAATACAGAAAATATGAAAACTCCTAAAAAGAGGTAAAATGAAACTGTAGTATCTAAATCAGATCCTTTATTTATTAGCACAGTTGTATTTAAATGGATTAAGAACTCCAATACAGGCATTCCCAAGTTGCAATCCACATACCACAAGTTGTAAGCAAGTGTCTGCACTGTGACATGTGAGCCCATGCAGGCTGAAGCTGCTGTCACCACTGCTGCTGATGGCAATACTTGGCAAGACAAAGATTGAAAATCATAGTCCTAAGAGATGGATGAAGAGTTTTCCCTTTCATACAAGATATTCATTTTTATGGAAGTAGTGTGTCTCATCTAAAGTACATACATTGTTCCTCTGGTATGAGTGAAACTAAGTGTTTTGATGTTCTCATACAATAAATGCAATCTAAATAACAGCAGTACCAAGATTTAGAATTGATCACTTTTGTCTAAACAAAGATAGTGTTATTTCTCTTCATGTATTTCTTCAGCTAGCTATTAAATTAGTGAAAGAGTG
>NW_009918968.1:36413-72079 GCF_000696875.1 Nestor notabilis
GAAAAAAAATCCAACAAATATTTGAAGCCAATATTGCACACATTTTTAATGTACAGTTTTTAAATATACACATCTGAGCTGCTCTGCTATGGAAGAACTTATTTTTTTTAAAGCAGGAAAAAAACATAAGGAGGTAAAATTTTAGGCAGACTGTAATTCTACATAAAACTACAAAGTTTTACGACATCTATTTCAAATTAATATTTCATTAAAATTAATATTTGATGTACAGTGTTTAGAATCATAATTTTGATACTTTTGTTCAGGTTTTGCCTTTTATCTATACAGCACACATTAGTGTTTTAAAATTGTGCTACTGATGATTTTTCAATTTTCAGGTACATAAGAGGACAGGATAGGTAACCAAAGAGTTTTGATTTTCATCCAGTTCTAACAGAGGTATTTGATTTACAGTAGAAGCTGGTTTCATATTCTTAAAAATGTGGTAAACAATTTGCAGCTGCTTGATTTTTGCTGCCATCATAAATATTCATGATAATTTTCCAAGATCTAGAAATGTAAGGTGACCTTAGACAAAAAAATCAGACTTTGGGTGGTATAAAGTGTTAAGCCATTGCTTTTTCACCTTTTTAAGAATACAGAGACAGCTGCAACGTCTGTGCTTAACATCACATGCAGGGCTTCTGGCAAATGTTTTTCCATATGTTTTAAACAGAACCAATGAAAAGCCATTGCATTAAGGCTGTGCTAGCAGAGAGTCTGATAACACAGTTTGGCACAAATATAGTGGCCCTGTAAGAAGTCATTGGGTGTGTAATCAATAGCTCTGAACACGACTTTTAATCATGCAGTATGCATTTGCCAGCGTGTAGTAGCACAGGTTTTTTCTGGCCATAAGAAAGGAAAGGGAATGTCAGCTGGAAAATGGATGGAAGAATAACAGAAAAAAAAAAAAGAAAAGCAAATCTGGCAAAGTTAATTATTCTGTTTGCACACCTGTTAATTTTTCAGTAAATAAAACTGACACTAAAGCATACCAAAGATATAGTATGTTGTGTGATATTTTATTACTTGATAGGATACTGCAGTATCATAACTATATGCAACGAACAGGTACATTTTGTTCACCCTTCAGCGAAGTTCTCTCTTTCCATTTTTTCCCCTGAGATTTTCTCCTTTGGTATTTCCACACACTATCTATAAGAGGTATGTTCGTGTTTCAGGTGAAATTTTTATGGTTTTAAGACTAATATGAGTGTATATGGAGACAGTAATTGCATCAGCACCACAAGCCAGTCAGATAAACCAAGGATGGGAAGGTAAGGGGTCCTGACTAGTGTGAGAAAATGTAAGAAAAGATTTGAGAAGGTGAAGTAATTCCACTCAGGAAGATGCAGGACTTTGAGAGGGTTGAGCTTCAGTGGTATAAATTGCTTAAAGTGATGCTGAATTACACCTGTTTGTCTTAAACATTTGGGTCATCTGATATGTAATTTAAGCATGGCCTATACTGACCCAGATTTCTAATGATACAGCTCAGCAAGTAATGACTAAGATGACACATTAGTGACAAAACCCAGGATTTATCCAAAAATTCATAGAACACATTTTCTACTATAGCACTACAACCACAACACACCATTTTCCTGGGGTATTCACTAGGTTTAAATAAATTACAGGTAATATTTTCATAACTACACATAGGATTTAGAAATTCATGGCCCATTTTTTAAATTGAAGGAAAATGTTTAAAGCAATTTCAAAGGGATTGAGGTGATGAAACACTATGAAAAAAATCATACTAGGTTCCTTTTTCATTCAGTATCTGACCATAGATGCTTAGATGTCCCTTTGAAGGTCAGTGAGATCTAATATACTAAGCATCCAAGCTGTTTTCAGAACTGTGAATTAGACCCCTAAATAACGTAAGTGCTTTTGAAAATGAGATCTAGCAAAATCCTGTAGACATGTTGGTTTTAGTAAGGGTATCTGAAAGACTTACCTGTAAGTTTTAACAGCTTTAGGAGCCCTTGACAAATCCCCATATTCTTCATGTATCAACATCAGAATATAAACTGCATGGAGTCCTGTAAACAGAAAGAACAAAATAAGTTAATCTGGTTTTTAGTGTTTATTCCCAAATTAGTATGCAGCATGAAAGAAAAGGCGAGAGAAATCCAGATAATTTCAAACTAAATTCTACATACTCAGCTATGTCAGTGTAGTCAGGCCATCTTGAAACTGAGCAGCCCAGTGAAAACTGCACCACCACCAAACATCACAGACCTCATCACCACCTCTTCTTTCAGGTTTTAGAAAACACATATTGACACTAATGCCAAGTACTTTAAAAACTTTCATTCCAAGTAAACAGATGAAGAATAATCTACTAAGAAGAACTTAAGCAAGGTTAAATTTTGGTGTATTTCTATATTTTCTTCTGATGTAAAGTCTTAAGACAGTGACATATGCATTATATACCCAACTGATTATTAATCTTTATAGGATACAATACTGCAATACGAAAAGCCTAAATTTCCTTTTTATCCCCATGCCTTTAATACAATTTGTCTTATGCCTATAAAGCCTAGAGAATGACTGCAGTAAATGAAGAAAACAAATTTGACAACTAGGTATGCATTTTGCAAGTCAATTTTTGAACTGTGGATATGGGAATTCTTCATGACAGTGAATAGTATCTAGAGAACAGAATGATCTCAAGAAAGTATTTGTTGTTAGTATGAAAGTAAGGGAGCACCTATGCCTGACTTTCTGTGAAAATATTATTCATGTAGCCTTATGTAGTGCTGAGGATGCTCTAGATGGATGTATGTATTATTTGTTAATGCTTTCTTTACCTTAGGTAGGCAATATGAAACGCTTGGGTAGATACGCAGTTAATATGAAACCATGTCTTTGTACGTTATGACTTTTTTCAATTAAAACACCTAGTCCACACTTTCGTGAAAACTACTTTTGCAAATGGAAAAAATGCACAGAGAATTATTTTATTTTAAATTAAAAAAAAAACCAAAACACAAAAACCCCACAACATTTTCAGGCCTGATTCTCAGCAAGTCATATCCTTTTTGCATTCACAGACATGACATGTCATTAGAAAATGGTGCTACTCTTGGTTACCTGGGCATGTCATATTACAATACATTAGAAAATATGATGTGCTGACATTACCATGCATGACCATTTTCCAAATGACACGTTAAATCCTTGCAGTTCATTCAGAAAGAGGCACATTTGGTTCTCAATACACATATTCTGCATATATTGTAATCTACACATGAGAAGTGTAAAAGACTGGAAAAAACACAAAGGAAATAGTGCAATCATGAAGTTAAATCACCCTTTATTCAGTGTTCATCCAAAGTCACATCTCAGTCTCCTCTTATATTGCACATGCAGAGTGTTCAGCACAGTCCCTGATTGATCTTTTATGCGAAACAAATCTCAAACAAATACAAATAATTATCTTTGAATACTAGAAGAAAACAGGATCACTTTTTATTACCTCCATAGCTGTTACAGTTGATTTTTATATTTTACTCTTTCTCAGCTTTCAGTGTGTAACATCTGGGACTCATCACGCTGTCCAGCATTTCAACAAAGATGATGTCACTGGTACCAAATACTTTGACAAACATGTCTACTGCATAAATCTAAACAATTGAAACACCAGACAAATTATGTTTATGATTACAGACAAAATGAATCGTTTGTACTGTGTACAGTATGCTAAACACACTTATGCTAAACAAGGGGGAAGACATTGACTGGAAGCCGTAAAAGCAAGCATTGTTTTTTTTGTTGTTTTTTTTTTTCTCTCTGAGAGTTTGGAGGAGCTTTTGATCTTCCAGTGTCCGTTACAACCTTGGGGAAGGTCAAGTTAACCCTTCGAACAAACATTCCTACCAGCATCCAACTCACTTAAACAAAGTAACTTAATCACCAGCTAAATTGAATTCAAACTGCTCTAGAGAACATGAACTGACATAGCTTAGCTCTGATGACAAGGAAATGAAAAAGAGTGAATTTGTTTCTGACATGCACTGAGGGGCCCAAACTCTCAATTTGAATTTTGGAGGCACCAGGCAGTGTGATTTTGTTGCACAGAAGTGTTGGTGCACGGTTGGCCAAGATGTAAGTTGTGTGCAGTGGTGTAGAGACCCACGACACCGACGTCTTGCAGTGCTGCTTGGAGGGCAGCATGGGGCAGGAGAGCAACACAGGACAACTCTGTGCGAGTCTGAATTTTCCCACCTTGCCAAGTGAGCAGAGGCTGCAACCATGGAAAGCACTTCATGTACCATCTCTTCTCCAGCCGTGCACTGGAGGAGGAATTTCTTTCTTACCCTTTTCTTCCTGTGCGCCCATCCATAACCTAGGAGATCTTTTCAAGGTTGTTTTGTTAAAGATATCATTCAAAAGGGAATTACGCAATTCAGTATTGACCACACACACCAAGAATTCATAAAAGCAGCATGACTTTACCAGTCTGACAGGAAAGGGATGCAGGACACTTCAAGGACACAGGTTTATCAAGCAGAATAGCACTACAAGTTCCGCAATTCTCTGCTGCTAGTGTGTACCTATCATTAGAGAAATTGTGATCAGTGGTTTCTCCAATAAAAGTATGAACAAAAACAGATGATTAAAGGAGGCACAGAAGCACCAGTTCTTCCTATCAGGCCTAAGCCTTGCACCGTAGCAATTCCAAGGGGTGATAATTGCACAGGCAATTTCTGTGACATAGACACTAATTCACATTACAGTCAGCTTAATCATGTAACCACCAAACGATTGTAAGCAATATAGGATGTACTCACCTATGCCTGTTGCTTAAAAAGACAGATAACAATCTTAGCTGAGACTCTTCAATTTCTATTTAGAGAGTAAAATATTCAACAGAAAGATGCATTTCAGCTAACATATAAAAGTGAAATTCTAGATTACATTAAAATCGTAAATAAGCACACAAATCACAACACTGCAAAGGTGTCAGATAAAGATTTGTGTCTTTTAAATCACACCACTAATAAAGTTTGAATAAAATTAAGTCACCCATCATTTATTATACCAGACAGAGCACAAGTTCAAATATTAAGTTAAAATATGATTAACTCAGCTTTCAGCTGGCTCCAAAAGTGTTCATCTGCACTTGATATTGTGAATACTTTCACACCAGCAACTATTACTTACAGCCCTCGGGTATAACATCTTGCACCCAGAAGTAGCTGGAACACATTGGTATTTTTTCCCACATACACAAATATTAGCCCTGCTACAACTACAATATCTCTTTATGCTTAGCTGTGCCAATATTGCCCTTTTGCTTTCTATCACATGCCCTAGTGTAAAATCTCTCTGATACAACTAAAATGACAGGGAGTTTTATTAAACAGAATAATCCTACCGAACATGCAATCAATTAACTAAAACGGGGAGATGGATATTTTCTGAAACTCCTTACAGGCTGTAGACAAACACAGTGAGATAACAATGGCAAATTGTTTGGCTTACTAATTGTAACCAAATGTATGCCATTCTATCAAAACATTCTCAGGAGAATGTCAAAGAATCTTTTTTAAGTAAATATCTTGTGTCATCCTTTTACTGAAGTGGAACGAGGGTCTCCAACAAAAATAGTACATATCAAGGACCCTTAAAGAGGTTTATATATATATTACTGATCTTTGAAAATGCAGCTTGAGAGGTACGTTAATAATTTCACCCAGCTGGGCAATAAACATTCCTGCCAAAAGAATTATGTAAAATTACATAAATCCTTTTTAAAGGGAATATTTTTTAAGGAGACATAAAGTATAGACTGAGTTACTTCACCTTTTTTTTTTTTCCTTTTCACAGCTGTGTTCTACGGAAAGCATTTTAGTGTGTAAAAGCTCTCTCCTTGTAAAATACTCCAAAGAGAAGCCAAAATTCAAACCTGACTGTAATGCATAATACCAAAGTGGCATATGGTACAAACTACAGAAAAGTTGAGCAGTGAGAAATAAACAAACCTCAACCAAATAAAAAAAGCTTTTCACATCTGAAGCAATCGATAAAATAGCAATGAATGGCTAAAGGCAAGCATTTCTTACATGAAGGCATAACTTAACCTTTAAATACAATGCATATCCATTGGGAAATATCAAATAGTTAAAGCATCTGATCATGCTTAAAATGTGGATTGCTAGAGAAGGAAAAAGAGTTAAAATCTCACATTTTTAAAAAGAACCCATACATTATAGCAATGGATCCAATCTTGTAATTTACATTAGCAAAACTCTCAAGCATGTTCCTACCCAAACTTCACAGGAGAGCATAGTGCTTACAAGTAAGCTAAAATTAAAAAAATTAAGGATAAGCCCAAGTATGTTGGTGTCCTCAAAATAAGAAGGATATGGAGTTGTTGGAGCAAGTCCAGAGGGCCATGGCGTTGGAGCACCTCCCATATGAAGACAGGCTGAGCAAGCTGGGGCTGTTAAGTCTGGTGAAGAGAAGACTGTGTGGAGACCTCATAGCAGCCTTCCAGCATCTGAAGGGGGCCTACAAGGATGCTGGAGAGGGACTCTTTGTCACGGACTGCAGCAACAGGACAAAAGGTAATGGATTTAAACTTAAATAAGGGAAGTTCAGGTTAGATGTAAGGAAGAAGTTCTTTACTGCAAGGGTGGTGAGGCACTGGAATAGATTGCCCAAAGAAGTGGTAAATGCTCCATCCCTGGCAGTGTTCAAGGCTGTGTTACACAGAGCCTTGAGCAACATGGTCTAGTTTGAGGCATCCTTGCCCATGGCAGGGGGTTTGGAATTAGATGATCTTAAGGTCCTTTCCAACCCAAATCATTCTATGATCCTATGATTTTGCCAGATTTGCCCTCAAAAATAAATATATAAGTTCTTTAAGTTTGTCCATGATGCTCATAAATGTTAATTTCATTCAAATAAATAGTAAACTTTGAATTCATTTCAGTCACACAGAAGAAATACATGAATTGAAAAGCATATGCTGCCATAGGGATTGCTAGTTACCAACTCATATCCCATAGTTCTCTATCAGCTCTGATACCTGAGAGCCAAGGCTGCAAAAAATGCTCCTAAAACTACAGGGAAAACTGAGCTGTAAGAGGCCAAGACTGTGACTAGCTGGATTAGCAGCCTCACGAAGGCAGGGATACCATATTTGCTCTCCACTTCTTCATTTTCTGTCCTCATTATAGGCAGTGAACAGACTAAACTGAGACGTACAGAAGCATGAAAAGAAATAGGAAACTTTCTTCTAGTCCTTTTATCCTTTAGAAATCTAACTATCTGCAGAAAACAGAAGAAAAAACAAAGCACAGCATAAAAGTTTTAGCATAAGAACAACCAGGCTGGAGGAGACCAAAGGTCTGAAGGAGAGTCCTGCCTCCAGAATGGCCAGTGGCAGACGCATGGGCATGAGCAGAGCAACCAGGTTCGGACATCCCTCTGCTTGGTTGTACCTCTCCAACTGGCTGGCAGCATGCTTGGGACTTCCTGCAGTGGAAGCTTGCTGTAAACCAGAATATTTGGTAGCTTTCTCATGGACCTCTCTTTATGGTCACTAGCCTGTCACTATTGTCAAAGGATAGCATGGGACAAAACAGAGAGAATTATCAATGAGAATAAAGAGTATGAGGAAACTCTCTACAAGAGCAGTCACTGTACTGTGCTGGTTCAAGGACCAAAACAGAGGAGATGATTGGTTCTTAAATCTACATAAGGAATTGCAAAGCCCCATGCAATTTTTCAGTCACTGAAGGCTGATCTAAAGGCTATGTAAGTTTAGTTATGTGATGCCAAAGCATAACTAATTGTAATGCAGTTCAAATAATAATGTTAGTTGTGATTTTTTTTTTAATGTCACTTTCTTTTTTTATTCAGAAGGCTAATCAGTTGTTGATCTTGTGGAAGCATAGACAGATGCAATGGCTATAGCAAACTGAGTGGTATAATGGGTAGTTCAAAACATGGCACTAAAACATACTGTTGAGGAATTAAACCACAGTTAAGGGCATGGCATTCCTAGATGAAAAATAGCAAACAGCATTCTTTAATAACTTCTTTAAAATTTCATAAAAGAAAATCAACAGCAAATGCAAGTCAGCCCTAGAGTCGCTTTAGACTCATTTGAGCTGTGGTATTAGTATTATGACCAAAAGAATGGAATAATATGAAATGGGTAGCTGAAATATCAGAGGGAAGAGAAATATTTTTTTAAAATTTCTGCTAGCAGTATCCAGCAATAAATGTAATAATTGACTGCCTGAAATAGCCTTTTTAGTTGCTCACAGATATTCTTTTCAAGCTCTGCTGTTTATTATTACTTCTTACAGTCCTGGTGTTTCCTTTCAGACTTTCCATATAGATCAGAACTACAGAAGACTCACAGGTTCAGAGAGACTATGCAAACACTGATCTAAGTTGCATTCTAAGTGATTTTACAACCTGAGATTTCACTATGCATTTCAGCTTTGTAACCAACAGCAAAAGTCTAAGCAAAACTTTATCAGAAACCACTGAAGTTTCTGAAACAAAACAAAACACTCACCCAATCTTGTAAAACAACAGGTTACTTCTGCTGTATTTAAAGAGTGAATTGGGAACAATTCACTTTTTCACTGTTTTTAGTGAATTTTTATTGTTGATATAGCAAACCTGTTTATAAACATAAAATCCATGTACAGTTTTGTAGAAAATCAAACCCCTTTACTATGATATACAGAAGTAGATAGATTAACCAGAATTGTCTACAGAAAACAAGTATTTAAGTGCACACGGATGCATATACAGCTATACACTCACACATTTCTATTCCCTAATGGCTTCAAACTTTATCATGTTGCAGTGGAGTTACCGCAACAATTCTGCTATCAGACAAGACTTGATTACCAAGAAAGGCCAGAATTTATAGCCTCCTGATTTTATATTCCTACAATCTGAGCATGCATGTCAACTTTAGCTTAAGAAAAGAGTTACTGGTTGCCATTACATTGTTGTATTTGTTAGCTAAGCTTAGCAGGACATAAGGAAGAGGGTATACTAGAAAAAAACCCCACATGTATTTCAGCTAAAAAGGGGGTCATAATGATAAACAACATGTAGTTTTGTATAAAAGTATATCTATTCTATATATTTTAAAGGAATCCAGAATATGCAAACACACACAAATATGTATGTATATACCCGCATATCAGTGAAACACAGCCATACTGCGATTAGGACCTGCAGCTATTGAGAACCAATACCAAAATATATAAACGTTCAAAAGAGAATTAAGATTAGTTTGCAGAAAAGCTGAAATAAATACTTTTTGTGAAGTTGTTCTGGACTGCTCCATGACCAAGAGCATTCATGGACTTTATCTCATACTCTATGGGAGCAATATCAACTTTCCAACATTTCAGAGACTCCCATCAAAGCTTTGTGTTTCCAAGCTTTTCATAGCTGAAGTAAGGCACGATACAATGCAACAACCAAAGTATTATAGAAGCAGGTATCAATATTATCTAACCTGATATGGGAAGATGCTTCAGTGTGATCTTTTACCACAGTTTTTAACATAAAACTGCTCAAGTTACCATTTGGAAATTCAAGCATTTGGTGCTAGATTCAAGCTGCTCTTTGGACAATCAAAAGCTTGGGAACTACCATGTGATAAAATGAAAAGTTTTGGTAAGGCGAGCTGGTTAGTTAAGAAGAAATGTATTTACATTATATACTATAGAAATCTAACTGCCAATAAGAAAATCTACCTTTTCTAACGTGGGGTTCTTCCCTGCCTCCACATTGCCATAGTGACTGTGTTAGAATTGCTCAGGTAGATAACAAGCAATTAGAAATTATTCATTAAGACAACTGACTACAAACTTCTGTCTAAATTAATTCAATGAATCCTTACTACATACATTACTCCACTGCTTTCACTGCAATTAGAGCCAGTTATTGGCCAGTATGAGTGAAAATGACATAACCAGGCCCAATGCAGCATACAGGAGATAGATAGATTTTTAACAGTTGTTCTAAGCATACTTTTTTCTTCTTTGGCAAAGTTTAGCAGAAATCTTTCAGTGTATTCTTTGAGATGTTTTATATGAATGAGGTACAGAATTTTCTGGCTCACAGTCTGGAATCTCCTCCAATGGATCTTGAAAGGAATTAACACAGTGATCAATGAATGCTTTCCAGTTTATGTCGCTGAAACAGCCTGGTAAAATGAACTAGGTTCATTTTTCATTTTATCTGGATGACAAAGTATATTCTGATTTCAGCATTTCAGACTATGCTTGCAAAACATAAAGCTCAAGATCCAGACATTATTTTCTGCCTTTCCTGTCCTCCACTTCCTCTGCTATATTTTGTTGTCCTTCTCAAAAGAGATTTTCTCTAATTTGCTGTTTTCTCTTGATGTGAAGTCCTTTATTCAGCCTGAAGTTCAGAATATAGTCCTCTCTTCATATTGAAATTAAAATGCAATGGATAAATTAAGCAAGAATGGAAATGCCTTAACAGTGTCTTCAGATGTTTCTTTCTTTATTAAGTATAAAAAATAATAAGAATTCTAGTCAGAAACTTCACTCTCCTACCACTGTGAACAACTCCATCCTCTCTCTCTGATTTGCAAGGCTGTGTGTGTGAGTGACTGCTCCCTATTGTATTTTGGAACAGGTGAAATATTTCAGTTATGCTGTATGGTTGGATAGGAGTCACCTGCCAAGACATGAAGGAGTGGCATAGCTGAGGGCAGGTTTCCCAAGGAATGTAATGGGGTACTCAATGTGGTTCTAAGTAGCCACTCTTTCTTAATAAACCAGTTGTGTATTACATGTAGGATTCTGGACCTATTTTGCAGAGACTTTAGAAATGGCAAAGAGAAACGGTTTCAGCATGAGATAATGGGCTTTATGACTTTTCCCAAATTATTCCCCTTTTTAGTAGCCACCATCTTGTCGGGTGACATCTGGAATGATTAGAGAATGATATTTTAGACTGACAACTGGGCTGTCATTCACACTGTCAGTCAGCAAACATCCTGGTTGCCCGGGGTTACAAAGCTAGTTTATGCTTTGTCCCATAGTATTTAGCGTTGCTGATTCTTTACCTTGATTCCAGATGAAGCGGTTCTGACAGCCAGCACCAGAAGCAGGCAGAGAGCTCATGTTGATGGTGGGAGTCCCGTGGTGCCTTTGCGTGTGACAGTTTTAGTGCTTCTGTGGCAACCCTTCAGACACGACATAACCCCAGATTATTAGGTGGGTCTAGTAAGTTCATCTGCTTTCAAAAAATAGAAGGCCAATGTTTACCTAGTGCTCTAGGAACACATCTAATTATTTCAGGCTTATGTACTTGAATGGGAGCTTTCTTACACAACCCAGTTGTCTGCAGAATTATTATCCTAAATACCCTAATTATTATCCTAGACCAGAAAACAGAACAACCCAAAGCAGCCTTGAGCTCCAAGGATGAGCAGTCCGTGTGTTTTCCTCAGTATGCAAGAGCACTCTCACCAAACCATCAGCAAGAATAAATGTGCTCCACAACAACAACTTCACGTGGCTCAGCTATTCTTTGATACGCAGTCTAAATTCCTTCTCACTCACTCACTCACTCACTCAAATGTCTGTGTGCACCCTGATCAAATCAAAGACCTCTGCTTTTAAATGTTTCAGTTTGGGAACCCAGTTTTGGGCACCAAAAGTCTGATTTTCAAAGGGAAAAAGTAGCCTGCAGTTCTCAGAAAATAAAAAACAATGCTGTGAGCACGTACCAGCTGTGACACTCAAGACCTAGAACACAGTAATCAGGAAACCAAGAACCAAAGCACCAAAGAACTTGGCTGCAGCTTCCCTTCATTTCTCTTTGCCTCAATGTATTCTTCTTCTAACACAAAAATAATATTTCTCACAGATATTCTGAGCAAATGGGATACTCATAAAGCCTAATAATTTTTAAGTAATAAAAAGCTCATAAATTAATGTTAGAAACGACTATACAGTTTGTTATCAGTGAGCAGGTAAGTAACTTGCTATTGCTTTGGTTCCAGACAAGTAACAGTACAAGCCATCCTAATGCACTGTGTTTCAAAAACCAGTTTAAAACTTACACCATGTGTCTGTGACATCTGCCTTCTGCAAACAAGCTTGCAGCCTTGTCCTCAGAAAACATAAAATGAAAGAGCTCAAAGCAAATTTGCTTAAAAATTCAATAAAAACGCCTTAAAACACTGGCAGAAGTTGTGTAGCCTGAAGGCAAGGAACTTCTTCAGTAATGTTTCTAGCTAACGTTTCTGAAGCATGAGAAAAAGTAATAAAATTTCATAAACAAGTTGTAGAAAAGGGATGACTATTTTTTGCCTGTTGTATGAATCTGGGACTGTAATGCCTCTGTGCAGGGCTGTATTCTGCCTCCTGTGAACCTTGTTCCTCGCGCTCTACCAGAAGATGCTTACCAATTACAGCAGCAGAGAAGCTGAAATTGGAATGAAAGGGGCATGTAGATATGTGCAGACATGGTGTTAAAACAAAAGGAGGAAAAAAGC
Organism: Nestor notabilis; assembly: GCF_000696875.1. NCBI lineage: Eukaryota > Metazoa > Chordata > Aves > Psittaciformes > Psittacidae > Nestor > Nestor notabilis. The sequence goes on from NW_009918968.1 coordinate 48,949, forward strand.
ATGTTTGAAGCACACTCGGGTAGCATTGTTCTGGAGCTCAAGCCAACACCCTTCTAAAGGACAACAGGAAAGCAAATAAATCACTATAATTTATTTATACTAACTTTTTAAATAGTTCACTGTGATTCTTTTCAAGTAGCATCTCACAAACCTGGTTGTTAAGTATAAATTAAAACTATACAAGAGGTAATATTTATAAAGCACTTTTGCATCCACAGATGAATGCTGCTGTATAATACGAACATTGACATATTTGACAAGGCAACAGAGTTAAATGTGATACAGAGTCAGACTAAAGATTTTTTTCTTGTCTGAAAAGCCCTTGTTTTGTTACTAATATTAGAGCTACAGAGACCTATTTGACAAAAAGCACCTCCTAATTTGAGAGCTGTAGCTCTTAAGCTCCATAGTAGCAGCTATTTACCTGGTTGGCTCACTCTTCACAAAATGTGGCCATTAAGCTCAGGGTATAAAGCCAAAAAAAACCCAACAGCCACTCTACTGAGCATGACTGAACAAGAGACTGTGCTGGTATGTGTTTGATAAGAGACAGCAGAGGAAAAGGACATAAACCTTGGGGTGTAAGACAGTAGTCTACATATTGCATTTAAAACAGTAGACAAAGCTATTATTGACTTCATTGGGAATAACTCATAGTAGCACAAATTCTCTGGTTGCAGGTGTTTGGAGGATTTTCCCTGAGGGAAGCTTTATGATATATATACATACATACCTACACAACACCAGTTTATGTCAAGTGAATTTATACATGCATTCTCAACTGAGAGTAAATTTTAGCCCTTTTCTTGTTCACTGACATTATACAAACATTTTCCCAGCTTGGCAGGGCTAAATTAAATTGGGCAACGTTCTGTGTATGTTTGATGTCTACTAAATGAAGTGAGCTTCCAATTCGTCATATTTACTCAAGCTCACTCAACTCTAGTAAAAATTAAAATGTTCCAGTTAATTTAACAAGATAATTTAGTGCTCTCAAATCTTTCTTCCTCAATATTTGTTGCTGTTTAGAAGTCGGGGGTATGTGTTGCCATGTAATTCTTTGGACAGCTCTGAGGACTTAATAGTGAACAGTAGACATTTTAGACACTAGACTGACATTGTGTTTAATCTCAAGCAAGTCCCTGAGCTGCCACTGGAGAGGGGAAGTCTAGGATCAGGTCCTTTGGATTCATTATTTAAAGAAAAGAGATCACACAATAAAGCCATAGAATATTTAGGAAAGAATCAGAGTGACTAAGGCAGTAGTTGGAAGATAAGAAGTAAAACATTGCCACATTGAGTAATTTGGTTACAAATAGAAAGTAGGCAAAAGCGCCAAAAACCAAAATAATAGAAGTATCCATACATGAAGCTCTTTCATGCTTGGTACTTGGAAACAACAACTCTATTTTACGTCAATACAGACAAGGAAACCAAAGCATCATGCAATATTAGTGGTACAGACATGATAAAGTCCACTGAAATGAATACTTAATGAAATGAACCAAGATTGAGAATTTAAGATTAGCCGTACCTGTAACACTGAGATTTACTCACAGGAATATGTTATACTGTTTTTCTGTAAGCTGCTATCATTACATGTTATCTGTAGGCTTGAGCATTAAAAGATAAAAAAGCAAAGTAGCTACCATGTTCAGAAATCCCCTCATTACCAAAGGACTGGTCGCTTAGCAGCCTGAGGGATGGCAGCACTGAAATATCTGCTATATAATAGGTCATCAGAGATCTAATGTATCACATTGTAGACAATAGTGAAAATTCTCTTCTCCTATTTATTTGGGACTACTCTAAGAATCAGGGGTAGTATGAAGGTTACTAGCTGGTTGTATTCAATCACAGTCAGATACTGGTGATCCTGCTCTACAAATCACAAGAAACTCTACAAACATCTCAAAGGCCTTTGTGAGGATTTGTAGGGACTGAAGGGATAGAGCAGTGGATTGTGCATAGCCTTTCTTCTCCCCAGAGGAGATAGGCTGTTCATAACCTGGATCACATCTCCCTTCGCAGAAGTTGGAAGACAAGTATGCCACAGACACAAGAGGTTGGTGCCTTTGCTACTTACTGCTTCAGTGCACTTAAAATACTAGTCCTCTTCACAGAGAATATAGGAAGCTAGAAAAGATCAGCCTCCTAATAGAGTTGGAGGTCTAAACCTAAGCAAAACTATTCTGTCTCACACACAGGTGCCTTCAGACACTCTTGTTTTCAGTCTTTCTGCAATTTTCTATGAGACTGTAGAAGACAATCACATTTTGATAAGAATTCATTAAGCATCTTAGCAGCCTGCAAATACTCAGTATACTCTGAAGAACACGCAGACAGGTGAACTGCAAAAAACCTAGTACACAAATGCAGAGCAATGTAAGCAAAATGATGCTGGGGACTTGAGTAAAATTACAGCTATGTGCTACTTTTGCTGTAGAATCAAAAGCAATGTGGAATGCACCTGGTTTCATTACACAAACTTTGGCATAGGTTTTTCAAAAGGTTTGCAGACCTGTCAGAAAAACTGGGAAGAGCTTAGGAGCTTAGGATTTTAAAATGAAACCATGAGCTGCTAAATACCTTCAAAAGCCAGTGATGGCTATGGTTCACCCTAGGAGACATGTAAGCTAGATGACTGAAGAGGTAACATGCTAATTATATTTTACTGTATAAATATATTTTCTGGTGTTTTGCTGTTTTATGGTTTTTTTTTTTTTTAAATCTTCTAGTGAGCTTTAAAATGTTTTCAGTTAAACATCCATTCAGAAAGACAGATGACATAAACATCAAGAATCATAGCACTGAATTGCAGTGAAAAAACAGCAAATATGATGCAAGACTATGATGACAAAAGTAAAAATATCATTAAATTACTTTATCAGTGATAAAGCCATTTAAAAAATCCAGCATTATTTCTGATCACTTCTGAGAAAAAGGGATAATGCAGAGATAAATTCAGAGCTGATAACAAAGGATAATTAAGAAAAGAATAGGCAAGAACCTAAAAAAAACACCCCAAAACACTCCAAAACAAAACCTCTCACCTGAAGAGAGGTTGAAAGCAAAGGGTTATTTACATTAGAAAGGAGACACAAAAGAAGGGCATGCTGGGGAGGGACTCTTCGTTAGGAACTCTAGTGGTAGGACAAGGGCTAATGGGTTTAAACTTAAACAGGGGAACTTTAGGTTAGATATAAGGAAGAAGTTCTTCACAGTGAGGGTGGTGAGGCACTGGAATGGGTTGCCCAAGGAAGTTGTGAATGCTCCAACCCTGGAGGTATTCAAGGCCAGGCTGGACAGAGCCTTGGGCGATATAGTTTAGTGTGTGGTGTCCCTGCTCATGGCAGGGGGGTTGGAACTAGATGATCTTACGGTCCTTTCCAACCCTAACTATTCTATGATTCTATGATTCTATGATCCAAGTATGAAAACTGAATAGCTGGAAAAGGTTAGAAGTTTTACCTAAGAAAAAAGGATTTACTGAAATGAAAAGATGACAAACACAACAATGATAAAAAGGAACTACTTATTTTTGTTTCATAATTAAACTATAATAGACAGCTGAATATTTTTTTTTTCAGTTTTCCATTGTGAAATGTAATGTAGTGCTTCCAAAAATGGAAGAATCCTAAATAAAGTATCTTTAACATATATATATACCTACAAATATAAATCTAACAAACATTTTTTAGAGAAATATTTCATTTAATCTTTAATGTGTTGATTCAACTTCTTTCATTGTATCATTTATTAGATTAAAAAAAGAAACACTCAAATGCTATCAAAATATTTCAATGATCATGAAATGGCAACTGGGAATTCTTGAGAATTTTTTATTTTTGTATTTAATTTCTTGCAGTTAGAAATACTCATTTCCTGCAGCTTTGGAGCTCACTAACACTGGATTTTTTGAGAGCAAGAATTTACCACAATTAAACTTTCTACAAAGTAAAGAATATCCACAGTGACTAGAAAGAATGGGAATTAGTATTTTGCAAAGAATATTAAATCACTGGGCTATTCCTTAGTTTCAGGTGCTCTGAACTGGTTCCTTGGGCAGTGCACTGTGTTTAGCTACCAAAAGATCTTCATACTCTCTTCCATAGCACCTGTAGGAGGAAGGGCATGGGGCTGAAAGGAGCTCCAGGTGTTGGGATTTCTACAGCAAGAGTGCAATGGTATCAAGGCCCACTCCCTGCATTGCTGATGGGAATTCTTGAGGTCAGGATTTCAACCTGCCTGTTCTACCAACGACAGGGAAATGGATTCCCTGAATGCTGCTAGAGCCTTGCAGCTCTCTCGTGAATGGAGGAGAGAACTGATAAAGGAATTTGGCAAACTGCTATCCTTTTGTACCTGAGAATTCAAATCTGGTAACAAAAATGAGAGAATGAAAATGAAGCCAGAAGTAGAGATAGCAGAATAAAATACATTTTTCAGTCCCTTTCAGTTTGAAAAAACCTATTGTTTGACCCCTGTACTGAAGATGGAAAAAGCACACACATGCACCAAGTTCATAGACTGAGCATTACTTGCAGCTCTTTCAGATGATGAAAAATGCAGATGAGCTTGATAAGAAGACTCACGGGTTTCTGCTGGGTACTGCAGCATGAAAAGGTTGCCTTTCATACAGGACAGAAAGTCAAATTAGGCCCATGTAACTGTTCAAAATTCATTAGAATGACCTTAGTTAAGCTTTGCTTCCATGCACACTATGGTATATGATAATATAGCCTGGAGCAACAGCAGTAGTGTTGGTGGTACTTTCTGAAATACTTCCACTACTTGAAAGCCATTGGATTTGTTAAAATTTCTAAAAGGATTTTAACAGGATAACTGTTTTTTTTCCTTTTACTTTCTCCAAGCCAGAATAATAATATTACATAGGGCTTTTCATCTTCAAAGATCTTTACAAATCTTGGCAATTCACAGTAACTGAACCCTTATAAAAATATAATAAAACTCATTTTTGCTGTCTTACTAGTTTTTTCTATTATTTGTAAAAATTAACTTTAAATAGCAATAACTTCTCTAACGGGGCTGGCTCTGTAAATGTAACATTAAACTTAGTAATAAGGAAGTTTGAACAGCCACATCTCCTATATAATCATTAGTCATAATAATAATGAAAATAAAATATTTTCTGACTCCCTGCTATTTCAATAGAAGATGGCAGCACTTTTCTCCTTCCAGTTTAGACAGGTAATTAATTGCTCTTTTATTATTTAAACCACAAGCAGGAATAACACCGAAACAAGTGTTACCAAATGACTACCAAAGAAATCATCTTGCCATATATAACCATATCTAATATCTGTGGCAGATGAGAATATGAAGAAGTAATTTTATTCTTCCCCTCTTCATTTCTGAACAGTTTCTCTAATAATGTATAAAATGTTCCCACAACTTTCAAATCCCTGGTGTACAACCAGGTAATTTCTCTACTTAAGACTAAGTTTGCCAGTTGGGGGCAAATGCCCTTTACTCGCTCACTTCAACAGATGCTGAAGGCACCCACCAACCAGCAGGGCTGACTCTTCTGGGCTGTACTTCATATCAGAAAAAATACACTGCACAACATGAGGTGATTCTCAGTGCAAGGAAGGGTATTTGCATCCAGGCCTTAATGAAGAAGCTCTATGCATCTGAAGATTCACCAGCCACCTTTGCCCACTTACTCCCAACAGCACATGGGAAGCTCAAAGGCTGCTAGCTTGCTCCTAGAGACCTTACCAATGCAAAACACCTATTGAAGCTGGAGCACTTTCTGTCCTGGCACTATTACAAGTGTCCCAGTTTGAACAGTCTAATAATACTTAGTCATAACTCCTTTGAAATCAGAGAAGGGGTCAGGCTTTTCACGGCCCTAAAACATCTCCTAACTGAGGCCTAATTCTGCAGCCTTTTTCTCACACTAAGTAGCACTTAGCTGTCCCATAGACAGCAAGGTGACAGCTTGCACAGAACTGTCATTGCACAAGCAGAGAAAAAAAAAGAAAAAATTAAATTTACATATAAAAATAACCAGGCAGAGATCAAATACCCGAGTCTTAAAAATCAGTCACTCATTCTTCTGTCTTCGCTTGCTCCACAGTCAGAAGACATCTCACATCATCAAACTGTCCTTTGCACAGGGGTCCAACAAAGTGCCATGAACGTTTCATAAATGTTAGAATTCATGCTCTAGAGAGAAGAAAACTGAGGTGACTCCTCCTCCAAAGCAAGTGGAGTTAGAGCAAGGAGGAGAGAGGCATATCTCCTGGTTTTTGAACCAAGACTAGCCTTGTAGCACAGTGCAGACTGTGGAGAGTAGCTGAACGGATAGCAGACTACATACCTAAAATAACAGAAAACAGAGGAGTGGCAGGTCATAAACATAAAGAAGTCTGCAAAGAAAAAAAACACTATTTTTTTTCTTACAACATCCTTGCAGTATGGTTTTTTTTCCTGCCAACTGACTCCAGTACTGAACACTAAAGCCTGGGGTCTGGCCTCTTAGTAATAAGTAATTTGCAAGAGACTGGTCACAGAAAGGTCAGAAAACCATGTAAATTGCTTGGATGGGAAAGCCTCTTTCACAGGAGGAAGCTGTAGGTGGTAGAGAGGCTCCCTGCCACAATTTTGCATTCCCCGGACATAGTGATATAGAAAGAGACAAGAGAGCAATGCTGATGTCCCATCGGGCACCCTTCAGCTGCCCTCTGTGGCAGGGAAGGATGCCAGGCCTCCAGTAAATACTGAGGGTGGTTTCCATCCTTTATAGCAACAGCCTCAACACCGCCTTTTAGTTATTAGGCAAGCAATTTTTTTTTTTAAACAGGGTCCAAAGGCTGAAAATATTATAGTGGGTTTTACTGTACACCCAGTTGTGCATGTTTGATTTTTACTGTGACATACCCAGAGAGGGGATGAGATGATATACCTTCCAATACATGACAAGGTTTCCTTCTGGGGGATTTTACCATGGTGTTTGCATTTAATTTCATTATGAATGCAGCCTTGTGGTATAGGGAATACAGACGCTAACAGAACATGCTTTGGGAGCTCTTACTTCTTCAGTCAGAGTTACTATCGTCCATGTGCTGATGGGTTGGTCTGGGGTAGCTCATTAGACAGGTCTGATTCACTGAGAAGCAGCATTCTTTCATGCTTTTCACTTCTAGTCATCCAGGAGGACAAAGACTCACTTCCCATGGGACGTCTCTCCTCTCCTGTGCTGTACCGTATGCCTCCACCATTCACTCTGCAGACCCTTGGGGAAAATGGCTGGGTCAACATAATGGCAAATACTTCACTAAGGAGCTGATGCTGCCATGATGCCTGCAACTGACCACCAAGTAAGTTATGCAGCTTCCTTCCACATGTCAAACAAATATTTCGCATTGAGCATATTGCAAAATGAGCACTCAGCTTTGCCAACTCCATTGTTCAGCTGCATCTCAAACCCTGCTTGTTTGGTGTTGGATCTACATCGATCTTACTGAATGAGATTAAAATATTTTTATCTGTTAAGATATACATTCTGAATATATTACTGTAGATCTCAGTAAATACACAAGCCACAAAAGATTTCAGTCAGCATTATACATTGTGTTACTATCCAAACATAAATGTTAGAATTAAAGGTAGCTGTAGTACAATAAACACCACCACATTTCCCTTTTAGGAACATTTTTCAACAAACCTTTGTGCTAAAATGAACATGGCTATTTTGTGTTATTTAATTAATATCTAGGTTCAAAGATCACCTTTTGTTTTTCTTTACTTTGAAAAAAGAAAAACTTTTTTTCTGGATTAACACAAATATTAAATGGAAAGACTGTGGAACATAAAGGCCATGGGTTGCATTTTGCACAGGATAGGTTCTGGTTGAATGAGATCTGGGATGTGTGCCAAATTAATAGAAAAAATCCTGTTCTTCCTCTCCAATAGCCACAATGTTCATTATTAAGAAAAGCATATGAACCACAGGATTTGATTTTAATAACACCAATGTCTTCATTAATCTGTACTTCCCATTTAGCCTCATTATTGAGTAAATGCTGAGTTAATGCAGCACCTATTATTGTTGGATTTTCCATGAAAAACCTTCTTCTCCCTTCTTTTTTGATTCATTCAAGGACTATCAGGTGTGTGTGTCATGTTTTTAAACAGGCCGTCCGCTGTCAATGGCTGTTTTCTTACCTCAGGTCTATGCAGCTACTCCAGTAATGCACAGTCTACAATGCAGATAGTAACAAAAAAACCCCAAACAACTCCCCAAGAGAACAAAACCCCAATAAAAACACTCCTAAGTCAAAACTATATTTGTTTTGGTGTTTTAAATGCTGTCATGTCAAGGAGCCTCTTACTATCACCTGCAACTGAGCTGATCTTTCCTGGATGCTCCATGCGGCTTCCTTCTAAATCAAGATTGCTGATGGCCAACACCGCTTTGTATCACCGAACAAATAGTGGCCTTTTGTCCAGCACAAGTTCCTAAACAAACTTAATCTCTCTAACACTGTGACAGATGACATTTAGATGTCCTTGTTACCCTTAAAATGAGTTTTATTGACAATCAGAGAACAAAAAGAAGGCCCAGATAAAGCCCAATGTTTTATAGGCCTGCTAACAACATCTTAGTTCTTAGTGCAGAGGGTGTAGAGAAAGCCCAGAGTTGCCCCCATTTTCTCCTGCTTTGCTATATCACCATGACAACAGATATAGAAATCACTTAGTGACTCCTAGAAAGAAAACACAGTGACACAGTACCCCTTGTATGGCGAATCAAACTAAAGCCTTCATTCAAATGGCTATTCAGCTTGGGCATTCATGTAGAGGATGGGGTGGATTTTACACAGGTAACAACAACAGAAAGGCCAGCAAGCACTCCAGCCACAGCATATGGTAAAGTCTCTGTTTAATTAATGCATCCTCAATAGAATTTATCCATTTAAAATTTGTTTTCTTTTACTTGAAACATCATTAATGTAAAGGGCAACATTAATCAACATCTTGCAACTTAAAAGGGCATTAAAAAGTGATCTTTCCCCCCCACGCAACAGAATCTTTTCAAGTACTTTCACTTGCTGCGACTGATTCCAGACAGGCAGACTCCTTAATCATAAGGCAAATCTAGAGAGGCCTCTACTGGCCAGCATCTCCGTCTACAACTTTTCTGTTTGACTTGGAAAAGCAAGCAGTGGAGTAACCACAAGCTTTTATCTTAAAGTTGCACACAGAACGGATTACTGATAAATACATGGCACAAAACATAGGAAAATTGTGCTTTTTTTGAAGCCACCATGTATGGTATAACTTTGCTTTTTTAAAAAAGTAAGAAGACTAGAAAGATTTATCCTGGCTGTGATGTATTTGCCTCTATGACATTTTGAGACATTTTAAGATTATAAGTCTAATAATTAACGGGTAATAATTTTTCTTTCTGCACAGGGCTCCCCTTAAAGTTGGGGCTTAAATCCATTTAAATTTGAAATTTTCATATAGATGTGGCATTTTATATATACATTTCTCACAACTAGAGTAAAACACATCAAAGCTCAGAGAAATTAAATCATATGCACAAGAAAAGGAAGTTATTGAATGATAGAGGAACCCTGCTTCTCTGGGCTTTTCACAGCAACAACATAAAGACAAAGAACTTTAAAATTCCCCATTTAGGTAAAATTTAACATATTGGGCTACGGTCAGTATGCTCTGTGTTAATATCAGCAGTTCTGGCTCGGAATAAAAGATTTTCTGATGTATCCTTTAAACAAAAATATAAAGGGTGAGTTTGAAGATACTAAAAACTAAATTGACTGACTTTGTTTAATTCCTGTTATTCTAGTTATCAAACACAAACCATGGGAATAAAAATATCTACCAGGCAGAAAATACGACATTCTAGATTTTAATTTAATGCTGAGTAGATAGAAAACTTCTTAACGACACTCATGGAAAATTGGCAAAATGACAGATCTGGTGAAACAAACCCCAGAGTTGGAGGCTGAAAGAAGACATTAATACTAGAACTAAAGTGCAAAATATTGATGCTAAATTTAATTCACCAGGGAAGCAACTTACCAGGGAGTGTAGTAGGCTGCTTCAAAACCTTAGACTAATTTATTAAGGTTTGCTTTTTTTTTTTTTTTTTTTTTTTTTGTGTGCAGAGTACACATCATGGTAACTCCTAATCTTAAAATTATTACTTTCTTTTTTGGTTTGGTTTTTTTTTTAAAGTCTGCAGTCTCTAGTAAGTCCATAGGAATTCACACATTATTTGCATTACACTCATGGTTAGAAAACTTGCAACCCTTGGATGATCTAAAAGTATTCTTTTTTTTAATAGAAAAGGGTTTAGTAAACATCAGGTATCTTAAGAGACTACTATTTAGTAAAACCTTAACATTGATACAATAAACCTTGCATCACAAATTCATCTGTCTTTCACCCTGAAGGGTATTAAAATAAGAAAGACATCATATCATGACAATTTCTCCCTGACTCAGTATAATTTACAAGCACTGCAAGAATAGGAAAAACCCCATTTTAACAAGCCTGGATTAGCTTGTCTTTCTGAAGGTACCCAGCTCTCAGTGTCTTTTTGTAAAATTTGTATTTGCTCACATCTCCGTATAAGCCACCAGCTAATTTTACCTGCGATTAACTTTCTCCAGAAGGACTGGTGGCAGGGAAGGAGATGTAATACAGGTCAATTCCTACCTCATGGTCAATGTAGCCTCTAAAAAATAAACAGCAGAGCTGGAGCTCACCCTTCTAGTCCCAACAGTGACACCTCCTGGGACAAGCGGGCTCCAGACAGCTGCAAGATTTTCTTTGCTTTGAAGTACAGTGAGAGCTCCACTCTGCAAAGCTGCACCGGTTCCAGTCTGAGAGTTTCTTTGAAGAAACTTTTCAGGACTGATGCACTGCAGGGAGGAAAATGAACAATCCTGCTTAATTACACGAGTTTAGTGAGGAAAGCACAGGAGCCAGTGGACATGGCAGAGGACAATATGATGCACTAATACTGTCCTTTAGTATTTCATTAAAAAAAGGGGATTCAGTTTTGGAAGCAGTGTTCCAGAAATAGTTTAGGGGTATGTCCAACAACTGTGCCCACAGTGCATGGCTAACACTAGACACTATGCTTGCTTTTAGTAGGGTTTGTTTTTGTTTCGGTTTGGTGGGATTTGTCTGTTTGGGGGTTTTGTGTGTACTACAAGCTCACCTATGCAGAAAAGCTGAAAACACTTAAAATGACAATTTCCACTGGACTCACACCATTTCATACCAGATTTTTAAATCTATGGCCCAAAGAGCTCATAATCTACAGGTCCAGTCCTGCAAACACTAGGTAACGGGCACAAATTTTCAAACAGCAGGAACCCAGTAAGGACAGGTCATCTGAATTAGATTTTATAACAAGCCACAGTGTTCTGAAAGTAAATTAGTAAAAATGGATTAGAGGAAAAACATGTTTTAAATATGCCTTGATTTAGAGTAGTTTTTACTAGTCATTCATCATGTGGTTGGCTTAAAACAAACAAACAAAAAAATACTTGCAAATTAAAACCAAGACGACCTCTCTGCAAGAGAAGCAATTTCTTACTTTAGATTCTTACAGATCTAATAGTAAATAAACATATTGCCAATTAGTTCACAATAGCCAAGAAATCCAAAGTAGTCCTTGATGTCAGCCTTATAAAAATAATTTTAAAGAATCATACTTTTTTAGGAATATGGACTGTAAGCACTTCATAGAGGAATCTCTGGTATGTGGTAATTTCCTGACGGAGATAGAATTACACAGATTTGGTGACATCAAAGTGTAAAAGAGCTCACACAAATTGATTGAAAGGGTTTTTGTTTTAGTCTTTCTAGTGAGTTCATTATTTCTATTTAAAAATCCAAACAAATAGCGTATGAACAGCCAATTAATAAACATTTTTAGTATAAGAATTCCCAGGAAATGATTCCATGGACAAAAATAATTTCAAAATGATACACAATGCTATGCAAATCTAAAAACTGATCTCTCAGCTTTCTGTAACTAGCACACTAGAAAGTGCATGGAGTGCTCAGAGGGAGAGGGGGAAAACACCCTACGGATCTGGTTTTGCAGGTGAAGCTAGAATAGAATTTCTGAATTTTTATTGTAATCATTTGACAAGTATGCAATTTAATGATTATATAGACAAATCTAGAATTAATAAACTTGAAGTTAGAAAGCCACAAAGGAGAAGTTAATAACTACTCAAGAAATGTATTTTTTCAATTCAGCTGCAAATGAAGTAGAACATTATGGGTAAAAAGGGAAACAGTACAAACCCATGTATAATATTATTTGTGATTTTTCAAAATGCCCGAGAGTCTTACTTATAAATATCTTTTATAAATATAATTCTTCCAATTTTGTTCAAAAATAATACATATGTAAAAGAAATATATATTGGCTGCATAGCAACATATGTATCTAACAGAAGGAATAATGTTTAAAAACATTTTAAGATAGTTGTATCAACATGTTCCAGACAGAATATGCAGAATGACTTAGAAATAACTTATTTTATATACTTTTAAAAAATTTCAAAGCATGAGTGAGTTACAGGTAATCTGAGGGAAAATATCTGCTACTTCTGCCTGAAGTAAAGCACTCGTCTTTTTTTACACTTATGGTCATATTTGGGATACTGTATTTACTTTCTGATGGTATGGTGCTGTTAACATATCATAAATAGGGTACAATAAAAAAAAAAAAGTTTGCAAAAAACCACAGGTACAGTAGGAAAGATAAAAGACACAATAAATAAAAAGGAGGGGAAGCTAGGACTAACACCTGAGCTTGTATCTAGCTGTGCATTTGTGACTGATAGTACAGCTTAGGGAAGCCAAAAATTGCAAAATGGACAAAGTTTCTCTGAGTACCTGAAGTAGTAATTCACCTAATGTCTGCAACAGCCAGGAAACAGATTCCCTTTCTGCCTCAGAAGGGCCCATTTATTCATTTCACAGGGGATTTGTGCAGTATAAAGCTACAGAAAGCCCATGGGCTGACAGAGGGAAATGGCATCCAGCAGCACAGGGCAGCCCAGGCAGCCCATCAAGGGCAAAGCCGCAAAACAGAGCCAGAGGCAGCTCCAAGGCTGCCAGCACAACTGCCTACAAAAGCTGCCAACGAGCCAGAAACTGCTTGTGGGAAAATATCACTTACCCTTAGCATCTGGGTCCCGTGATTACTGTCCAAAGAAACACAGACTGGTAAGATAATAGAGGATAAATAGCACTTCATTTCTCTGATTGCTTCCCCTTTACTCACACATATTTTTTTATACTCCCTACTTCTGTATAATTTTTTTAAAATTTTTGGTTTTAATCTTTGTGTTACTCAGTAAAATAAGCCTTCCTGCCTCATCTCTAAAAATAGCATTCACACACTTCCCCTGGCTCTCAATGTATGAGACATAGTGGGACTATTTGTTACTGTTATTGACATGTTTGTGGTGAACTGCAAGTGTGTTTACAGTAGAAATGAGGTCCCTGCTCTCTTGGAGGTAATCCTGGGGTGTCTAAAAGACTCATGGGAGTCCTTGACATGGATTCTCTAAAACGAATTTCTGTTCCCATATAAATAAATTGTCTTGGGGGCAAATATTTATATTTTCCTTCTATTTCAGGAAGGGAGCAGATGCAAAAGTTCCTAATTGTTCTAGCAATAATGCCCTGTGCAAGCTCTCTGCTATTGGGGATGAAGAAGAACAGGAGGTAAAAATGGAAGAGAAGTGCTTTGCCTTTACCACTTGCAGCATAATAAATGAGAAAAGGGTTTTTTGCGACAAGTAAATAGACCAAAGTGAGAACTGGCTTCCTGAGGTGATGGGTGTCAAAAATGCTAGGAAACCTAAAGGCTGAAGGTGCCTTATAGCCAGTGAATAAGCCCTAACTTCCCCAAATTATGCCATAGGTTGCCCAGAAAATTTTGCAGTCATTAGCTTTTGGTTGGAAATGATAGATTCACATTTTCATGCAGGATCTATTCACGGAGAGGGGAATATAGTTTCTATTAAAAATATACAGCATTATCATCTACCAGCATAGGCTGCTTTTCTGGCAGAAATTCACTAAAAGAAGTAAACTTCAACCAGAATTGCAGGTTGTACATTTGTACCCTAGTGAAACAGACCCAGACAGTTGCTCATTAAAACTATCCAGTTATGTGTAACATATACGGGATTTTGCAACATGCCAGGTGTTAAACAAAACATGAGGTGACATCATTCTGTGGACTGTGATATAGAAAATTACAAACTCCTGCGGGTTTACAAGAAAAAAAAAAAACCACCACTTTTTGGTGAACTGCATCCAAGATGACAGAAGAGTACAAGTTGTTATGATCTGTGTATTTTGAAATTAGGCAAATCTTTGTGTCTGCACGCACAAATTCAGGTTTATAAGCAGAAGACCTACAATACATCTTTCATTAAAAATATTATTTGTAGTAGGGAAGAAGGAGCTTAGTGTAGAATAAACGAAATTTATAGGAATATCTGAGCTGCAGATATATTTGAGTACAAACAGCAAAAGAAAATATACAAGGGAGACCAACAACATAAGAGGTAACTGTAACCTGGAGTTCCTGTACAATAAACAGAGCAATATGGATTCGATGCCACAATCTGTTTTTTAGTTGGTTTGTTTTGGGTTTTTTTAAAATATATTCTCAGACAAAAAGGTGTTTGGTTCTAGCAACTGACTCTTTTGATTGATGGATTATTTGATTGAGTGTTGCAGAGAGATTGTTATTTCTATTCCTTTGTAAACTAATGAATTCCAAACCCCATTCAAATTCATAGTATTATTTATACCTTCATTAAACAAATGGCAAACATTATTGCTGAACAGTTCTGGCTCCTCCTTATTCATTGGACAAGGTCAATATTCAAAACCAAATGTATCTCCAGTGTGAGGCTGAGCTCTTAGAGAAAGGTACTGTGCACACAGTATTAGCCAGCCTTGTACTTGGAAACAAGAGAAAAAGTAGATGTGGAAATGAATTGCTTTCAGTGACAAAAAGTACAGAAAACTAACCAAGGTACCCGTGCCCTGCTTTTAATACTGTGGGAAGATGGAGACAGAAAACTGCGTTTGATAGCTCTGAGTACGTTCAAAAGAAACTTACCTTGGGCAACAACAAATGTATGCCAAGGCATGCTAGGCTGTTTTACATTAAGCAGAAAAGAAAGTTAATAGTTGTATAAAGACATATTAAAACGTTATAGCTGAAGTTAGAGCTTATATGCAGGCTTTCTATGCATTATCTTGCAATATCACAGTGCTACTTTAAAAATAATTTAAAAAAGCAAAGGAGGCTATTTGTTCCTTTTAAGATGAAGTTGATATGCAGAACATTTTGCTTGCTTTTTCTGTCCATATTCAGTTTGGCGTGATTTTTTTTTTTTCCCCAGTTATTTTAGTGTCTTGAATATTTAGTGGCATACAGATCTTGCTTACATTCAACATTTTCATATTTCATCGGAATTTAATTTCTACAAAACCTTATGCACAAGCTGCACCATAATATTATTTGCTTCCACTCCACTGAAAATCATGTACATTTTCATGAACATAGGAATATTTTTAATTTTTAATATGGAATTGTTTGAGAAGGCACACAGTTTGAGCAGTTAGGCCTATTGTTCCAAGTATAACTTCACCTTCGTTTGAGGACAAAAAGAGGCACTGTAGCTTACTTATTTTAAAAGAATGCCAATGCCAGTGCCACTTCATTCTTCACAATCTTATAGTTCCTATATAACCAGCAGAAAAATGTTGAAACTGTCACTAGAAAAGACATTGCCAGTAGCAGTCAGCTATTTAAGAATTTTTAAAAAAATGTTTTTCCAAAATACATGTTTGTTTCTCTCCCCCCCCCCTCCCGGAAATATATGTTTTTATACAGGCATTCCTTTTCTCTTAAGACATCAGCTGCAACTACAGAGAACTAGTTAGCTGCACATACACACACTCCATGTTCATCCTGTATTCTTTGGAATAATTGTCCAAATTTTATTAGGATTTTCTTAAAATGATGTTATATGATGTCCTTTTTGTCCTACTAGCATATGTAGAGATCTTAATATTGATTTACTGTGTCTTTTGCCCATCCTTGAGCAGTGTAGATAGCAATTACAGCTGTTGGTAGTGTCTATTTTGTCTTTTCATAATTGTCATTTCTGGTTCTACTTAAGATTAAAATATGAAAATTGCATCATGTCCACATAAACAGGGCATCACCTAAGTTATCAGCAATATCATGGCAGTGTCATAATTTTAACCACCATCCTCTCCAACTTGTTTATGAGAACTGTATACTGTAACATAAACTTTTAGAAGGTTTTACCACATGAGCTGCCCTGACAGAAGACCTCATTCAGATCATTATCATCTCCCTCCCCCACTCCAAATCATCAGGGACAGGGAAACACCTGTACAGCTGCACCAGATGTTTCTGAATAGTTTTGCTTGGGTTGCTGTCTGAGATTGATCAATTCAACACTGATTCCTTAGCGAAGTCTAATATCACTTACAAGCTCCTTATTGTCAGGGTTTTGCTGAGCTGAAGTTGCAAAGATGCAGTGGCACATGCACTATCTTAGTTGCACAATGGATTTTTACAAAGCATTAAAAGAAAATACTAGGATGAATAGTAAACAACTGCTAATGCTCTACAGTAATCAAAATAAAACACATTCCAACCATATACTCAGAAGACAGGTAGGTAATCTATGCAAGAAACAGCAGAAAGTGTTTTTTAACTGTCCAAGTTACTGGTTTTAAAACATGGATTTTTTTAGCACTGGAAAAAGAAATCCTTGTGCAGGGTTGACTTGGTGTTGGTTTTTTTTACAATCTGCTCATGTACAACACAGCTGAGATAATAACAAACATTACATGCAACATGCTCGTGACCATCATCTACCAGTCCTCCCATGCAGGGCATTCTATCACTTGTCAATGAACTGAATCGTCTGTTAAAAATGAAGTTGAACAAAGGTAAACAATAAGAGAAGGTGTTAGGGTTTGTGTTTTGTTTTGTTTATTTTACTTTTTTTTTAAACACACTCTGGCTGGTGTTTTAACAGATCTTTTGCACACATTTGGATACAGATGAGAACTAATAATTAATGTATATGCAATCTATAGCATGCATTCTCTTCTTATTAGAGGCTGTGGGTTTTTTTGTTGCAATCTAGCTAATAAAGGCTTTCTTTTCCACAAGAGAATTTTGACAGGGTTGACTCCAGACGGCTTTCCAGCTGAGGTCTGGGGCCTTGCTGAACCTTCAAAATTTTCCCATTTGAGCTGCATCAAAGTGAAGGAAATTCAAGGATCACTAACGTCTCAGATGGTAGCACTTGCCCTAACAACCAAGGTTCAGGAATTCTTTGGAGCAGGCTGAGGTCATTTTTCTCCCCTTTTCTCCTAATGCTTTTCTCTATTAATCAGAGCTCACAGCTCAGATTGGTCTTCAACTTCCTCCCAATCCTTGCTAAGCCTGTCATTTCTAGCTATTATTTACTTTAATGGACTTTGGCTGATCCCTTATGAAGCTTTGGATCCGAGAATAATAAGGCTGGAGAGTAACGGGCACAGACATGGGTGTGGGTTTGCCTGCAGATTAACCGTGGCAGATGGGCTTTATTGCGGTTTCCTGTGTGCCGAGTGTTGATTGAGAGGGTATAATGAGAGAGGTGGTGTCTGCACAATGGCTGCAGCCACTTCATTGCACCTCGCGTCTAAACAACCCCATTTTTCTAAATCTTTGGGTTGTGAAATTTTAGGAAGTCAGAGCACAAGAACAAGTACAAAAACAACTGTAAATAACCATGAATGTTAATCCAACCCTAATTGGTCCCTTCTTTCATTATGGGGTACATTTTGCTGAGCTCCCTCCCCCTTTCTTTTAACAAATGAATGATATGGACAGCTATGCATACATTTGACTTTTATAACAGTTTAACACAAATATTACTTCATATCAACTTATCTGATTATTAATATTAATGTCCCATTAGTTTTTGCATTATTAACATCAGCAGTAAAAGCTTACCTTGCAATCATCCTGTTATGCTTTAGGTTTTTGTCATCTCAGGAAAATTTGTTTGAATTAAGTTATCTATTGTCTAGAGAGTATCAAAAATAACAGCAGGAAAATTGCTTAGTATCTGGCAAAATGTGTCAAAAATATGCTTTGGTAAGTCCAAATGCCATTAACTTTCAACAGTGATCAGATGATAAATTATTTTCAGCTATAGGTACTATCAAAAGATCTTTTACAAATTCCCCATTTTAAGGATTTTACTTAATTCCTCCCTTTCACTGATGGATTAAATCACAACTATTGATTCTTTTCTTCCTTTGGGGCTTTACCCATCTGTCCTAACGCTTTTATCCCAGCACCCCTTGGGCTGAGAGAAGTGTTCTACAAATGAACCAGTGAAAACCTGGAGAAGATTCCAGGTCAAGTTTGTGTACAAGAGTTTAAATTTTTAGTGACAGTCTTCCCTTACCGCAGACGAAAGTTTCCACACAGAGACGCACAAGCTAGCCCCACCAATTATCCTCCTCCTTTGAAAACCATTATCAAGTTTTTCAAAACTTCTTTCATTTCACTGTTGTCACTCGATGAAAAGGAAACTAACCACCATGTCAAGACAACTCGGCTGCCTGGCAACCAAGGGCCACATTTTAATTCTGACTTGCTTCTGGTCTTGACTAATGGAAAGTGACTATGTTAAGCCAGTCAGAAGAGTTGTTTGTCACTTCTGAAATGCAAACAAAACTATATTGTTTCAAAAGTCCTGGGCATGATTGATGTAAAGATTTACAGTAACATCATTCATTTGCCCTTGTGTTTTAGTGGGATTGATGTCATATCTTTTCATGCTTTATTAAATGCTTTTGGAAAACTCAAATACATGATGCTTTTTGTCCTAAAGAATCTAAAGAGATTTTTTCTTACACAAGTGAACTGTATGCCAACTTGTGAGATTTAATGATTCAAATAATTCAATTCAACATGTGTCTGTAATTTAATAAGAAACATCAGATGAGAAGTGTGAATATATCAAACTGAATAGAAAAAAAAAAAAAAAAGCAGCCAAGATAGAAAAAACGCCAAACCCAGAAATCAGCCATTTGGGGGAGGGGAAAGAAAGCTACAGTGCTAACTTGCTGGCAATAGAGCTTGCTTGGACAAACTTTCCTATAACTGAGTTAATTTTTTTTTACTTGTATTACCAAAAAAGAACTTCAAATTCTGCTCCTGACCTCTTTAACTGTAAATCTATGAAGTCATAAATATAAAATATACGTCCATTTCTCTAAACTGTAGCTGAAAACATTATAAGTAATATCAACATCAATTATCCTGACTGACTGTGACAGATTCAAATAGGTTTAAATGGTTTGTTTCCAAAATCATCTAAGAAATACCCTCTTAAAACAATTATATTGCAGATTATTTTTGTAAAGGCTAGGTCCACTTTTCAACAAACAGGAGAGGATGAATGAATCTACAGCAGTTTTCTCCTCTGGAACACGGAGATAGACTCACACACTCTCCATGTACAGATACAATTTTTGTCATTACACATGTAAAATATCTGTAGGTGTGTGTATATATACAGATATAAAACAAGAAGGAAAACATAGGTGTTGCAGTAATTTCTGTTCTATTTCAATAATACAAATCACTCTTCAAATATCTATTATTCAAGGCAATAATTTAATGAATATTCAGGTTATTGGGGTTAGGTTTTTGCATGTATATTTATGTCAGCATCAATGGTATACTGGAGCTATTCCCAAAATCAATGCATCTCCTTTTTGCTGTCCTGGAAATACCTGTTAATAAGCAGACACCTGACTTTTTTTTTTTTTTTTTTTAAAAAACAGATACCAAAATTTAAGCACAGTAATAATGCTGTAATTACAGTTGCCATCTGGGATTCTTAAGGGTGGTCCATGAGACATTCACATTAGTTCTCTGCATAGAAATTTAGAAGTTTTGATGGATGGAAGGTGTATGTGAAGAAAAGAGAAGCAATTCAGCCTACTTTGAGTGCTGGTTCTTCTCAGTCCATGGTGGATGATGATCCTGTTCCAAGCCTTCCTAGAGATCAAGCTGTCCATCAAGCTCATGTAATACAAAGCCCCTGACTACTATCCTGAGCTAATGAGATGTGGAACATTATCCTCCCCAAGTTATCTAACCTTACCAACCAAACGGTCCCAAATATGAGTGGTCTGCTCAGCACCAGCACTGTGCCTGACAAGGTAAGAGGATAATGGATATTGATTGCAGGTGGCTGCAAGGAGCTATCATGTGGATCCAGTCCCCAGAGTATGACAGTACTGATATCAGTGGTGTAAGCAGCTGTCAGAGCCATATAAGCAGGCTTTCAGCTGAGGGCCATGCTGCAAGAGGTCAGAGTACCCAGCAGAGGACAATCAGATGTAGCCCAGTGCTGATAATGCTGTTGCTCCTCCCATATAGGCAAGCTCAGTAGGAGAGGGTGTGGGACTGTTGGTTTGTTGATGCAAGGCTGTGCCTGGAGTCTCCCTTCCACAGTCAGAAATCACCAGGCTTCAAGCTGCTCCAGGAAATGGTATATCTCTTGGAGGCCATGAAGCCACAGCATTTCCTTATGTGAATCCAGGCCTTAGCACGGACCCATGCAGAACTTTGAAGGAAGCCTGAATAATTGCATGAGATGAAAGCAGTGAGGCTTTGGTGCTTTGCTAACTAGGTGAGTTTCACCTTGCGCTGATAGTATGGAAAAAGGGTTTAGACGTATAGATTTGTTATATAAGAAAGCTCTGCCAGACAGATGAAGCAGAGAAATAAGGATGTGTGCCTGTCCACCTTCCAGAAAATAATTAAGATCCCTGCCAAGGCCTGCTATTTCAGGATCTTTCAATGCATGATTAAGTTGAAGCACTAGTGACCTCAAGGAAGAAGGAGAAGGAGGAAGGAAAGCAGCTGCCCAATCTTTCCACTGAGTGGAAATCAGGACTGGCTCAGACACAATAACTCCATTGACTCAGGAAAATGAATATGCATTCAATCAGAAGATTATCTGATCAGTCTAGGTCTAGATATTAGGTCAGTGGATTACCTCAGCCTACCACCACTCTCAGCAAGTCCTGCATCTCCAAGAAGAAATGATTTAAGAACAGGCACATTCCAGGATCACAGCATTTTTACAATCCTTCTCATGGCCAAAAAGCAAAAGCTGGGTGTAAAACTGTCCCTTTATAGCCAAATTACATACAAAGCATGTTGTAAATCAGCTTCACCCCAGGGAAGGCAAGCTATAAACTACCTATCATTTTACACAGTTACATATAACCATCATGGCGGAGGAAGCCTGAAAAGGTCAAGAGATTTTTCTAAACTACCTACATCTCCAGAGCAGCTCAAGAAGCCACAGAATCTAAAGTCCTCAGATTGTATCACTGCCTGCTGTTTATTTCCTTGTGGAAATGAACATGTAGCTTTAACTGCCTTCAGCTTCTGCTGAATTAAACACATTCCAGCATCTCTAGAGCAGCACTTGGGCAGTTGCACTCCTCCTTGCACTCTCCTGGGTAATCCTTCTGGGGAAAAGAATACATAACGAAGCCCTCAGCTGACAATATGGGAGGCCTGCCACTGGTTATTGCCATCAGTTATTTTTCAACTGATTCAAAGATAACACAGGGCTGAAAGCTCGTAGCTACTTCTTTAGAGAAAATGAAATCCAAGCAGTTCCTCTTAATCCTGAGGATTACCCAAGAGTTTCTAGTAATCTACTTTAGAACAATAAAAAAGAAAAAAAAAAAAGAAAAAAAAGAAAAAATTGTTCCTTTTTGCAGTATTTGAAGGCCCGTGTTCCTTCCCAAAAATAAATATGCAAATGAAATTGCAGCGCAACTGACTGAAACTTTACAGAATTGTTCCAGATTCATAAACATTTCATGAACTCAGATTAAATTTCAATTACAACACAAGTACTTCCGTGAGGGGGAGAATGAAAGACGCCTGTTCTCCCCTGGCTTTGTGCTCATAGTTAGATTCCCTGGCACCTCAGGAGGTGCAAAGCTCCAATGGAACATGCTGCCCCAGGTGGGACGTTCTGTGTCCCGCAAGCACTCCTGGTATCAGAGAAGCCTTTCCTGCAGTGGGAACAATAGCACATCTTCCCTTCCTAACAATTTCCACAAAGCCCATAGGAACTGGCTGGCAGATTCACTACCTATAGGGCTTAGCCTGACACACATAAAATATACGCAGAGATGTGTGATCATATAAAACGTATTTACAAATAGGATAAAAACTACATTCTCTTGGGTCTAGAGAGAACCGACAAAAAGGAAAGGCTAAGGCTCCGTAAGCAAGAATTAACATAAGACTCAGTGGTGAAACATTACTGTCTCTATTTCTTTGTTGCAGAAAAGAAATTTTGCTCCAGCTCCTGGCTAAACTGCTCTCTATAGTACTTGCCTACCTTTCCATCTGGCTTAGCCAAAACTCATCTTTTACCTTGCATGCTGCTGCTTTCTCTCTTTCAGCCCTGCCTTTCAGCTGCTACTGAGCTCACCTTCTCCCTGCACTGCAGGCACATTGCCTGTTCTGATGCCCTTGCTAATTCTCATCCACGACCACATCCACAGCCCGTGCCATCACTCCCAGCAGGAGGGTAGGCAGACCCTCCCTAGCCTCTGGATTCAATTCCCTGCGCTGCTGGCAAGCCCTTCACCTCGCTTCTGGCAAAAGAATGCTCTTTGGCTGTGCTCACACTGCCCCCTGTCCCAGGACATCTCCCTTTCCCTTTGAATCTTTTAAAATCCTTATCTGGAGGAAGTGGATCACGACTTCTTGTTACTTCAGATGAGACACCAGTGCCTCACATTGTGCTTGTTTGTCATCTTTTCATTGTACGTTGCTTTCAGCAGTGAATACAGCTTATTTGTGTTGCACACAGTGCCATGCAAATTTAGGGCACTATTTTAATGCATGATACATAATTACTATAATTAACAGAAAAAACAAAATGCCTCCTGGCAATTTGTCAGGACTAGACACCTCTTTCCC
>NW_009918968.1:72110-156203 GCF_000696875.1 Nestor notabilis
TTCCCCTGCCATATATTTTCATATGTATGACATGTACATATAAGATCCCTCTTGCCTCTGTGTAGGGACATGCATCTCCCATTAGCAGTAATGGGAATTATGTGTGTTCACTGAGGGGAAACTGTAGTCTACCCTGGCTGGTGTGCTGTGTTAGTTGTGCTTTATTGGATCATATGAAGCATGCCAAATAAAAAAAAAAAAAAAGAAAAAAACATCTTTCCATCTTCATTGTTCAGAGAGAAATATATGGGAAGCCCCTGCACACAATCATGCTTTTAATTAAGTGCTGTTTGCAGGTGCTATTTCTCTCCAATTTCTTATAGCCATTTCTGAAAGAGCAATAACAAAAATAATCTGCAAAATAAAGTGATTAGGGATAAAAATTAGCTAGAGTTACTAGACTGATAAGAAATTTAAAAGAAATGAGCAATTTTAATAAAACACATTTTGAAACTATAAACATCCTTGTACTCGTAGATGCTGCACTGCAAAATACTAAACTTCATTTCACTATCAATTTTCTGATTCATCTGAAGAAGTTCATTATCTGTTAAATTGAAGGCAAGCCTCCCACAGAGGAGTGCTATCTAAAGATGGATGTGTTTGTGAGTGAAAGGATAGCCTTTCTTAGCTGTTTATCAAAAAAGACACTCATGGACTAGTTACTATACTTTACTTTGTAGATATAAAGTACAATACATACATACAATCAAATGACAGTGGTTCATTTTCGTCATCTGGTTGTGATACATTAATACAAATTTAGTCCAAATATCCAAAGTTATTCTGCTAGGAATGTTGCCATCTGGTTTTAATGAATATCTGGGGTCCATTTTTCAGTTAAGCTTTCTTATTGTATTTGTATGTTGCTTTTCCAAGCTATCTGCATAATTGCTTAAAGATTTTACTGCAAAATTAATATCCTCTCTGTGAATGAGGGAGAAGGGCAAAAACCAGGATGACAAAGGCTGAAATGAGGTGAAAGGCAAATTCAATTTTTCCTTGCACCATAGAAACCTCGTCAGGACTAGCTTTATCTGGTAATCCACATTTAAACTTTAACCTGTAGGGGGGCTCTTTGTGTTAGTTAATGTAAGCATAAAAAGAGTCTGAACCACTAATCAGATTAATCATATTTTGTGAGACTCAAAAGCTTCATTAAAAGGACCTCGTTTCCAAGCTACACATTTCAGAAAGGGAAAAAAAGTTGGCTATGAAAAGGAAAGAGTAACACTGAAATTCAAAAAGACACAGACTGTGTGTCTCCTGGAATTAAACCAGAGTTAAGAATTGGAACAATATCCACCCTTGTAAAATATACCTTGACGATGCCAAAACAATTAGGACATTTTACTATTTGAAATTATGCATTCTCTACGTTTATAAAGCTTTATCTTATGCATGAGAGGGAACTATTTATTAGATAAACACAATAAATGTCTTCTCTTTCCTCACATTTATGGAAGTCTCCCTCTCTGCTGAAGCAATCATATTTCCTAAGTACTTCAGGTGACCCCTCAGAGACAAGAAAATGTGAACTTCAGAAGAATAAGAACTTGAATCTTATAATCTGCAGTCAGGTTATTAACATTCACACATGAAACACCCTAGTTCGCTAAAGAGCATGAAAGTGAAAGAGCAAGCTGCTCTTCCAAGTTGGTGCAGCATTGCGATCTCTTTCAAAAACAACAGAGTAACAATTTTCAACAAACAGATAGGTTGCCACAAATGAAGCTTCAGTGAGTTTTAGTTCATGCCTATGGAACAAAACATGTTTTATGATCAGAATTCCAACCTCAAGGTTTTCATCATTAAGTTCAACAGGAATCATCTGCGCTTAGGACAGTGGGAAGCCCATTCAGATCCCAGCTTACCTTGATTGGTTCTGGAATGAGTGGGCTACTGAAATCAGGAGGTGCTTTGAGGAAACAATGATGCTAGTGGATAACAAAGCTGAAAGTCTTATATTCAGAAGATTATTTAACACTGAGAAAATGAAACATTTCAAAGCAGTTACATTATCCTACAATGTCTTTTATATAAGAGGTGAGGAGAGAAATCAAGACATGACATCACTGGGATGATCACTTGAAATACAGACATATTCATTTTGCAACCATAGGACTGCAGAAGAGTTAGCCTCACCTTTGTTTTCCAAGTGAAAAGGAGAACCCTCATGCTGCATCACAATCAAAGTCTTTGCTCATATTTCACCATTACATTTCCATTTTTCTTTCCCCATAACTTGCCAAGATATTTTGTTCCCACAAGCTGCATGACCCTCTGTGTGACCTGTATTCAACAGGTAAGTTCACTCCTGTACCTTTCAGGTAACCTAAAATACATTTTTATACACACATTGAATTCTCCACTCTACATGAGGTTATACACAAATGAATATCTTTCTAAATGTCTGTTTACAAGGTTTGTCCATAATTGCACTGAGACTGTGCTCCTTGGCACAGGCAGTTGTACCTAAAGCCACTGCTTGCACCCTGGGTAAGGTGACAGCAGGTGAGAAACCTTCTGCAGTAAATGACTGCTCACCAAGGAATTATCACAATTCAAAGCTCATAAAGGAAGGACAGTGCTTGGGTGGGCTAATTCCGTTTCCCACCTTCACTCTTTCATAGAGCCAATGTCTAGTTGCTGCATGCGCTTACCAAGGCTTTAAAGAAAACACAACAGCCAAGTTTTCTACACTTCATAGACCTTACACGTCCCAGGAAGCTTTACCACAAGCTTTCATTGTAGGGCTGCATTTCTGAGTATGTGCCATTGTGTGCCATCCTGTGCCCTGAGGTCTTCACTGTTTCTTCATCAAACCAAGCAGCTGTCAAAATGTGCCTCAGCTCCGTCCAGCACATATTCCCCAGCTTTCCCTTCCAAGGAAAAGGAGGGGAGAAAGGCCAGTGAATGCCAAGGTCTTGCTCAAGTGAAGAGCTGGGATGCAGCCAAGGACAGGCTCCCAGGTTCCTAGTGTAGATGTAGACTGTGATACCTCTGAATTCTTCAGAAAGTATCACACAAATCTAAGTTATTTACGAGCTGACTTCAGTACATGTTTGCACCAGTACAAATCTGGAGGAACTGCACTGGCTTCAGCAGAATCCTTAGAAGTCTAAACCAATGCAATTTAAAGCAGAATCTGGCCCTTTAGTCCAGGTAATAAAAAATGCTGCCCTAAAAATACAGACACAAAGAATTACACCTGAACACAGAGAATGATTCACAGGTCTGACCCAAAGCTATGAATTTAGATGATCCAAATCTAACTCCAAAAAATTAGATCTTTGAATCAGGAAAACTAAGACAAGTAACTAAGATGCATTAGTACTATTTATGACCATTTCTTATAGGGTCAGATTTTCTCACCCTTCCTGATACTGTCTCACCTTGTTCTATCAGAAGTACCATATGGTATCCATATAAACACTCCCAGAGTGTATTTCTGTGCAGCACAGAGAGCTATAGTCAGAAATATTCCCTATCAGCTTGTCATCAACCTGTGTTACTTCCCAGTCCGTAGCAGGGCAGAGTCAAAGGGATTAGCTTTCAGCACTGCTGTCGGTCTGCTAAAATTACTGGAGGTGGTTTAAGCTGGCCTGCTTGCCTTCACCCTTGCTGAATTGAGGTGGTTCCCTTGTCAGATACAAGTTTTAGCTGAGGTTAATGAATAGTTAGGAGAAAACAAACTACTGCACATGCTTTGAATATGCACCGGGCATGTTTCTTATTTTATAGGTTAGAAAACTGAGTCTCAGAGACACCTGTCCCCATAGAAGTTTAAGGTGGTGACCCTTGCAGAACTAGAATCTTTGACCTCCGTGTTTACAGCCCTTCTACTTACCTGTACATTGTGTGCGCTCTGGCCATGGTGGCACAGAGCAGGCAGTGCCACTTGACCCAGCAAGCAGTGCTGCTGGGGTGGCAGCACGTTAGTCTCGCTTGCTCCTTGCCCAGTGTGCAGGCGACTCAAGAGGGTACATTAATTTCCCAAGAGTTGGAACTACAGTGGCACAGCAGCAAACGTGTTCAGCAATGGAGTTCAGAGGCTGGGAGGATTCAAGTTATACTCACCAGTTCACAAAAAATATATTCAATAATTTTTTCCCTCATTTTAATTGTAGACTCAGGTAATGGTATCTCTGTTGAAACCATGTAAAAAACCAGCTGACTCCATAACAAGGCAAAACATTAGCATTTTTTCAGCCAGAATGATGATGAGTGTCTAGTGAATGCACATTTCATGGTAAGTTTTTCACAAAGATATTGAGAATTTCTGTGAAAATATGATAATCATTTATGAATGTCTGACC
Source organism: Nestor notabilis (assembly GCF_000696875.1). NCBI lineage: Eukaryota > Metazoa > Chordata > Aves > Psittaciformes > Psittacidae > Nestor > Nestor notabilis. The sequence goes on from NW_009918968.1 coordinate 76,430, forward strand.
TTGCCTTGCTTTTGTGGATCTATCAAAACCCAAGCCAATGTTGAAATGGCTGCCTAAGTTGAATGAGGCCCACATTCCCTGAGCCACATAATGTCACGTGTCTCTGTGCATTCCAGAATAGATTTTTCCTTTTTAAAAAAACACCAAAACCCACAACAACTTCCGCCCGAACACCCCCCCCCGCCATGTTTTATTTCCATAACTGATAGATTATTTTAAAAAGTAGTACAAACCTTACAAATTCCAAAGAAAAGCAATATTGGAATGCCCACTAGTGATGCGTATAGGAAAATGGCAGACTGGCAGATCCAGAACTTTTACCACATCAAATAAAAGTTTCTGTTCTGCAATGAGAAAATCCCCTCTCTTCTATAATTCTTGACTCTACAGATTAGGTAGGTAAAGCAAACGTCTGATCTTTTGATCATTCAGAACTCTGTAGAAAGAAGTTTCCCACAAGGCTCATGATGCTTTAAGTCACTTTTGTTTCTGTTCTGTAGCCTCCCTCTCTCCAAGTTAAAACTCATGCAGAACAAAGCAGCACTGCTGAGCTCAGCATCATTGCAAAGGAGGAATCTGAGGCACCCTGATGCCTGATTGTATAAAAATGTGTAATGTTACCAAGAGGATGGAGAGGGAAAACATTCCCATGACTGCTTGGTAGGGCTTCACGCCTATGAGGCATGTGTGAAGATAGCTTCACACCTATGAATATCGCACGGACTCTGACCCTCATCTCTTCTCTGAGATCTTAAATAATGTTCCAGCTGGGGACCCTACTATAAACATTTTTGCACTTAGAGAGCAATAAAAAGAGAACACATGGGATAGGAAATACTTGGTTAAATTTGCAGCTTTCTCTACGTTATAAATAATGAGGATGCACTTTTCCCTTCCTCCTCCTGTCAGCTACCTTCTGTTCCCTTGTCCCTGCTGCAGTACCATCTAAACACTCCTATCCCTGAGCTTTTAAGTACCTGGATTAAGTTATAGCATCTAGGGACACAAAACGTCATATGGTAAACTCCTACAGGAGAAGAGTAAAATTAGCTCCCTTTTATCTCTGAGCTTCCCCAAACACAGAGAGTATCCTTTAAAATTCCTGATAGTGTGTGACTCTGTACAGGTCTGCACAGGGAACTTCAAATTATTCCTTATCACTCAGTGAGGTCTCACAGAGAAAGTCTGAACCTACATAGTTGCCTAGATTGGGTTTGAGTGCATGTAATGGACAAGCATATAGAAAGTGATTGTTCCTTGAGCATCATAAAAGATTTAGAGGGAAAGCGAGAGTACAAAGTATCAGGACAGCTCCCTAAATTGCCTGGATGTAATATGAGCCAACCTCCAGTTATGTGGATTTCTGTTTACTCTTGCAAATCAGAGGAGGCATCTCACAAGAGAATCTGTTGGTTTGCTATGTTTCAGAATGTTAATTCAGCTGGACAAACTATGAGCAGTTTTGCAGCTGCAAACGTGTATAGTGTCTTAAGTTTTTAGTAACAAAGTGGCATTTTATACTTAAGACATTATATTGCTATGGTATACTGTTTTATTCAGATGATCAGAATAAGAAAAGAATAGTTTTCTATTGCCTGAATTACTATTGAACCAAACAGCTCATTTCTCTACCTCTAAATGAAGAGAAATATGTCATTTTTCTAATGTTTTGCACCAAAAGAGTATTTTTAGAATGTTTCCAGTTATGGACCCATCTGCATCCTGTTCCATTGTTACTGTGCAAAAGAAATAGAAGCAGAACTGCACAGTAACAGAGGAGGGACAAAGAAATTACTCATGTTTCCCTCCCTCTTTTAACATGAAAACAGACTTCTAAATATTATCACCTACCATCTCATTTGAGAGGCTGCACTTCACCAGTGATGAATTTGCTCTATTGAAATCATAGTATGGGCACATTGCTAACTCATGTTTGTGAGCTAGCATCACCTAAATTACAGTTTTATGACACAGTATCAGAAAAAGGTTATGCTCAGTGAAACCTGATTTTAACTAGGAATGTAGTAGTCAATTCAGTAGGGAAATTTAGTCACTGAGGAAAATATGCTTTTAAAAGCCATACTATCTAGAGGAACAGATACAGTGCTATGTTTCAGGCTATCTCCTCATGTGCCTTAATAATAGTATTTTACAAACAACTTTTTGTAATGAAATAAGCACTAACCTGTGTGCATAGACTGCATGCAGGCCTCAGTCACTATAGCACAATTCCACTATGCTTCTCACTCATAGTGTTGCAACTTGCCTGCTTTAAAATGGTTAATCTTCCCCATAACAGATTTGCTTGTAAGTATATTAAACACCTTATAATGTCATGCTTCACCTATAGGTTGTATCTGCAACCCAAAAAGGCTGAGTTGCTGAAATTCATACAGTAAGTTAGTATGAGAACTGAAAAATGAGTTTTATACCTTTCAGTTCTACACTCAGGCCACAGTTTCTACAATAACATAAGCAGAAACTACACAGAGCTTAGACAAACAGCCTGCTGTGTTTGCCTGGCAATTCCTTTTAAGATGGACAGCAATTATCTACATCTCCCATCCTAAGGATACAGTTTCAGATCACCTTCAGAAGGCTCAAACTAAGTACTTAGATCCATTTTGAAAACTTTCCCTAAAAAGATCAAAATGGATCTTCTGGAAAAAAAATAAATCTCTTTTTGAAAAAGATCCATTTTTGAAACTTTCCCTAAAAGAGTCCTCATTTTCAGTTTGAAAGTAAATACTGGCTTCTCTATGTACCTGATGAGGCTAAGGTACTGTGATCCCTGGAGTTAGTGGGTGAGGCTCCTCTCCTCCCTACAGCACCAGTGCATTTCTCTACCCTTCAGAGAAATCTGGAGAAAGCTGTTCTTTGGCCTTCACATGCCAGCAGAGGACCAACTTTTTCTTCTAGGAAAATATGCAGTTCTAAACTTCACAGGGCCCATGCAGAGTAATCCAAAGACATTAGTATTGATACTGATGGTTGTGTGACCTGGGTGATAACGTGCTTAGAACTAAAGATATGAAGTGCTGCCTGAATACTGAGTGTTACTTCAGTACAAGAGAGAAATATAGCCCAGGATGTTACAGACCCTTTTCTGACCCTTCCACCAGTAACTCCCTCAGCTCTCCATACAGATGGATCTTCTGTCTTCTTGAAACAATAATCGCATGGGTGAATTTTTCAGTAGCTTTTCAAATGATTGCAAAACTATTTTTCAAAGTAATCCCAGGGAAAATGTATAAATGGTCTTCAATGTAACGTAGCCTTTAACACCTAGCAGAAAAGCAAAAACATTCCAGTGAAAATCAGCAATTTTACAGTCACACATGAACATTGAGTTGCTCAGCTGGTTGGTGGTGGATCACCCACAAAAGAGTTTGGAGGGTCTCTATATAAGAACCGGGAAGTTAGGATTAGGAATGTGCCTGATTTAAGAGGGAGTTTTCAGCAATTAACTCTGCAAGCACACAAAAGTGAAGTACAAAGAAACACTAATGGGAAGAGATCATTAATGCAATCCATCCACATTCTCCATCTATACGCTCATTACCTGCTGACAACACCAATAGGATTTGCCTATATGAGGAAATGGACCAAAATAGCTGTTGCAGAATAAGCCATTATTCAATAGCTTTCTGTTTGTCCCTGTGTGGACACTGTAGGAATAATTAGTGTGCTTATTCTGTTCTAGAATAATCAGTGAACTAATTATTCCAGACTAAAGTATCTTTTATTCCAAAACACTTTGTCCACAAGGGGAGCTATTGTGAAGTAGTTTGTGCTCCTCTGCTCAATTTCCATGTGTAAAAAGGACGTAATCCGTGCTGTTGGAATAACTGTACCCCCAGACTCCAGGAACAAATCAAATTATAGACAAGTTTCGATTCTCCCATCATTCAGGCTGGTTTGTTAAAGTAAGTGAATACATAGAGTTGTGAAAACAGGATTCAGCTGTAGGGCAATGAATAAGCTCTTCTATCAAAAGCTTTTTCTTTACAAAATTTAGTCACATTTGCATCCAAGCTTAGTACTGGATTTAATTATTGTAGTGTATAGAGGCTGACATGGTAGATGAGACCTTGCCTACTCTTCTGCAAAGTGTGAAATGCTGAAATTGGATGAGCATATAGTATAACTAGCCAATTTGATGGGGTAGCTTTATCCAATCTATGTGTTTAGAAACACCACTATCTAGCAGGTTTTTGTGATGCAATGTAATTAAACTTAAGACCAATATGCCTAGACAGTGACCCTACAACACTGTTAAAAAACTTTTAAGATGAAGGATGGAAATGGTACTATCAGATCTTACTAAACTGGGAGAAGAGTCCTAGTACTCTAGCCTGGCTTAGCTACTGCTCTCCCTTCAGTGGCTCAGCATATCAATTTTTCAGAGTAACTTGGAGAGGCAGAATCAAATCTCTATTTCTGTGGTTTTGTTGGTTTTTTTCTTTCCATTTTATGAAGGGAAGTATGATTGTATCTGAAGAACCAGTTCCCTCCTTTCTGCTCAGGTAGTGGCAGAATAACACACTGAAGCAAGGGGATAAACCCCTTTTTCTTTCACACCGCACGTGATTTGGACCAATATTTGAGAGCTATAATGCTCAGATAGCAAGGCTGTGTAATATCCTACTTTGTGAAATTGGATACAAGATACTTACATGCAATAAATAACACTCTTTTCCGCTTCTGTGTTTCATACAATTTACACTGTCTCCCCATCCATTCTCTGCCTTTGTCTCACTAGAGGGAAATCAAATGCAATTTGGGATATATTTCAAAAAAAGTGGCATCATTGCTTAGCATGTATTTTCAGTAACATTTGCAATGGTCACGTCATATGATTTTCTAAGGTTTTACCAATCTCTTTTGTCTAGGAAGTCATCTAGTATTTCTCAGAAGATGTTCATCACGTTGAAGCATTCAGCCCCTTCTCACAGTATTACTTTGCTATCAATTCCTCAGCCTTTGATCTTGAAATTTGTTCAACCCAAGATATACTGTTAACCAATAACTGCACCAAATATACTAATAAAATTTTCTGTAATATGTTGAAAATGGCCTAAATTACATTAATTTTATTATATCATAAACCCAGAAATCTGTATAGAAAAAATGTTACTAAATCGCTCCTTACAGAAGAAAACATTGACTTATACAAAACATGTAGCTCCAAGAAGTTCTACTGATGGATTTTCACTTTAACAAACTAATTGAACAAATTTGATTTATGACAAATAATATTTGTCTATTTAAGGCTCATAAGACAGCTTTTTGTTGCTAGCGATTCCCATAATAAGTTTTTCACCAATTAAAGTTTCTGTTCATTTACAAGATGGATGCAGTTAGAAATACAAGATGGTTGGTATTCTCAACTCAGACTCTGTTATTATCCCGTGTTTCTCATGTGCTACTGTAGCTGTTCTACCCTGAATTGAACTAGATTGTGCTTACTAGTTAAGAACTGAAAACACTGCCATTTTTACTTCTTTCTGTGAGTTACTTTATAAATAAATACTCTCAATTACAAAATTGTTCCCAAAGAAATAGGAATTATGTTGAAAGTACCCCACTGCTGCTGTAACAGTTTCAGATTTATTGAATCCTTCTCGCTGTATTACAATAGCTCCTGCTGTTTTACCTGGACTGCAGCAATGCCAGACTCCAGCCTTGTATTTTGTAATGTTTCAATCCATATGGGACAACACTCTCCTTCCCTCCCCCCTCCTCCATTCTTCTATCTTCAAGCTTTTGGTTGGAATCAGAACAGAAATACTAAGAAGAAATTTTAAGATGTCCCTTTCTCATTTCCAATAGGTTGTGCAAGAGCCACGCAGTTACATTTCAGTTTTACAGTTATCTCAGATTTTACAGGCAAAAGTCTAATTTTATTTGTATTTATTAAGGCCAACTCTAAGATAGTGGCACAGATGATACAGCTGAGTGTGGCAGATGAGAGAAGAAACATGTTTTAGCATTAAAACAACGCTGAACTTGGAAAGACATGCTTCCCCATCTGCAGCTATCCTACAGCTAGTGGTGTGTTCTTAAAGTCATTCTTATGAAGAAGTTTCATATCAAATTTCTTGATCTTGTCATAATCATTAAAGTGAGAACACAGGCTCCGGATATGGGCTTTACCACAGTATGAAGGCATGCTGAAAATTCAAATGTTTGGATAATTTCACCATCCTGTTGCTTTAGTACTGGATCATTCTCACTTCTTTTCCATCACAACAGTAATTTAAAAATGAAAGCTATGTGATGATATTATTCCTTCCCTGTATCTATACAGACCTTTGTACTCAAACTTCGCCTCAGTATTTTAAATTGCTGCTTCTTTCTTTTCTGTATATGCTTATGTACGTTTACCCATTCTATGTGTACAACAGAACATTTAGGTCACAGAAATTACAAGATATAGCTGGTTTAATGACCATTGCATCACAAACAGCAAAGACAAAAGTACAAAGTAATATAAGGTTCCAGGGTTCCAGAGTGAAGAAAAGCACTGACTTTGGTTTTAGACTATACATAACTCCAATGGACACCTCTGGGGCATCAAGAGTAAGTCATGGCATTTTCTTAATTTTTAATATTTAATTTGTTTTTTTTTGTTAAGCAGTCCATGTATATATGAATGGAAAAGATGGAAAACCTACTACTGCTTAGTTCTTACCCATTCCAGCACCTAGTAATCTAAAGCAAAGTACTACTCACTCATTTTAGTTGTCTAACTGAGGTCAAAGGGATTATTTACTTGCGTAAGCTAGTCATAAATAATAAATAAGAGAACTAAATGATACTTAGAGATTGTTCCAAAATGGTATAAACAAAACCAAATCAGCTATCTCGACAGTTGCTCACATGGAGATTCCTGAAAAACTATCCATAACACATCAAATCCTTTCTTTTTCTTTTCATTCTTGTTAAACTATTCTTTCATGAACACAAGGGCAGAACTGACAGATGGTGAGCTAGGGTATCAGCTATTGGATCAAATGGTACATCGAAAGCAGCCAACATTTTCAAGGAAAGACATCTGAAAGAAAAATCCAATTTCTGGGAAAAGGCAAAATAGAACCAGTGAAATGGACGACTGCAAAAGGTATCCACAAAGAGGATGACTGTGTAAGCTGAGATCAGAAGAGAGTGAAAGAGATCCAGAAGAGCCATTTAGATAGTGACTTTTGTTATAAATTGCATATACAGAGCAAGTCCTTCAAATATCTAGCTTTTCATGCCAGGAGGGCAGACTCTGTATATAAGTTTATGTGGGATTTGCTAGGGGTAGATTATATCTTTGGCTTTTCTGACATTCTTGTCCCCATTCTTCACTGGTATTCCCTTCCCAAGGTATTACAGAGTGCTTTCTCTGTTCTATCCCTTGCCACCTTTGCAGATGCATTCGGAGTGTTACACATTACTGAAATTAGCCCTCCATGAGATCCTGGCAGTTTAGAACAGCCTCAAGCAGAGAAAGAGATAAACACATATTTGTATAACTATGAAATGCCTCAGTTGAAGGTAAGAAAAGAAATTAAACTTGGAGAGTTCACAAGGGGAATGAAGATCATAAAATCAACAGACTCCCTGAGATAAAAATAATGACCAAGCACTTCAAGCCTGTAACACACTGAAGATCGCATAAAATGAACTTGGCAAAGCACAATACGCAGAACAGTCATTTGCAAACACCATACCATGCTCAGATCAGGGAACCATTCCATATAACCTTACTGATTTCAGGATTTGTTTTATGACAGGATACATTGTGAATTTCCAACTGCACTCTCAAATCAGACCCTAATACAATCTCTATTTACAAGCTGGACTCCTTTCTCTTTTTGAGTTTCTTACCAAAACCTAGCTCCCTGCCTAAGACATTATTGCAATCAGGGTCTTTTTATTTATTTCTTTTTCCACCACTCAAGAGTAAGCAGTTCTTTGGACAAAAGTTTTCCTCCATAATATCACTGTCAAACAAGAGTAACTCAAGCGACTGCAGTAGCATGACTCCAGACATTCACTAGTTTAACCAAGACAATCATTTGACCTTTAGAAAATTAGGTGGTCCAGGTCATCCTCTCCCAAACTATTGAAATGTTTGTTGAACATGCTAGAAGCAACATGAAGATATCGCTAGACTATGACAATAAGAAGTATGAGAAAGATATAAACTTCATACATGAATCTGTTTTGTCTCTTGAATGTTAGAAAAAAACATTCTGAGGACACATTATCCTGTAACTATTGATGGCAGACATATTTTACTTTCTTCTAAAGCAAGTGCTTCTCGTTCTTCCCAATCATTGGACTAAATGGACCACCTGTGAAAAGGAAATAAAATGGATACTTGTATGCACCACCATTTTAATTTATGAACCTAACAAGAAAATTACCTTGTAAAATTACGTTCTTCCAACTGACATCTAATACTTTTCACCATTCTTTACACAGTTCAAATTGAAGACCAGTTGATGTCCAGATGTCCCACAGATTTATTACCATCAGACAAGAGAAGGAACGAGGTCCATTGTGACACCCTTCTACTTCTGCACACAAATGTCAGACAGAAGAGGCGAGAAAAAAGCAAGACCATGACAAAAATTTACCCTATGTTTTGGCTACCAAAACTGGCTGACTATACTAACAGGAAGATTTTTCTTCCCCTGAAGTGGAGCAGCAAAGTGACAACTTCTTCAATCTGCCAGGACACCCAGTAGGGCTTCTGCGTTTTGAGACATGATTCCTTGAGGCAATATGACTGAAGGGATGCGGCTCCCCCCAGTGCAGGGTTCTGCTTAAATGCAACACTGAGCCCTGGAAAATGATATTAACTCATTCCTTATTTGAGCTGCCAAACGTACCAGGAATACCTGGCAGCAGCTCCCTGCCATGCTGCCAGCCACTGTAGGTACACAGCTGGCTATTTCAGTGATTTCAGAAGAACTCAGAGGATTTGCAGCACAGCAACAACAGCAGCAGAGGAACAAAAACATTTGATTTCTTTGCACAAATGTCTATCCCAGAGTGGAGTTAAACCCATTCAGGCACAAACCTCCAGAATTAACTAATGTCCTGCACGGCTCAAATCCAGGCTCAACTTCCTCCCTATAAATCAGACAATTAAAGAGCCGATACCAAGCAATTGCCTCTCCTCAGAATGTTTTATGTTTATGTCACAAGCAATCCTGCAAAACCTTGATAGGTATATTCATTATTTATGGCCTGTGTACTTATAGCCTAGCCTGCAGGAGGCAGTGTCGTGTGTGGAAAGCAGAATTTATCAATGCTAATGAACTTTTGCAGGAGATTTTGAAAAACTGTGATTCTCTCAAAAGAAATGCAAAATGGCAAGAAGTTTAGTAAAAACATCTGGTCTAGGATAAAATTGGGGAAGGGTGCCATCAGTTTTGAAAAATGAGTTTTTACTGTCAAATTTTTCCCTCTAAATAAGAACTGCAATCCTTTAAGCTTCTACATATATGGCATCTAAGCTCTCAGTTCTTTGCATAAACTTGTCCAGACTGCACTGGCATTTCTTAACAGCAAGATATTTAAGTAGAAGCAAGTGCCCACCTTCAGGCTGGAGCTAGTTACCAACCACTGGTAGCATATAAACAGCCTGCTTTTTAATGTTAAAAGAAAAAAAAAAAAGAAAAGTGATAAATCTGGATGGAGACATCTCTTTGCATTTTTATTAATGCAATTTAGGTGAGTAAAGTGGATGGTATTTATACAAACAGCATCATTCCTATTAGTCTATATAGGCCCAGTGACAAAGTAAAAAATGTGATCCAGCAGTGTAAAGAAGGAAGAGGGCTTCAAACAACATTGTACCCTACAGTTATGGTAGAAATGCTGCACATCAGGAAAATGGTGATACCAGTAAGGTTACAAATATAAATACTCAGCTCTGAACTGAACTAGTGAAGAGAGAGATGATAAAACAGACACTCAGCAAAGGCTCTTCACAGAATGCCAGACAAAGTTTCAGCTTTTTTTTTTAAAGTCTGTTAATTTGCGTTTATCAGCACAGTGAAAGGTTGGGCATGGAAAGATACTCAGAACTTAAAAGCTAAAACTGGACTGCCTACATTTCATTCTCTTTTCATTAACCATTAGCGAGTATTCTGCCCAGACACAGCCCATGAAAGTAATAACAGAGAGAAATTAATTAGAATACTGTATTTCAATCATGGGATTTTCTTGACATTTTATACCAAAGGAACGCAGCTCAAGCAGTTTGTAACTGACAGCAATGCCATGAAATTGCACTACAGCCTCGATAATTATCCTCTTCATTATTTTTATAATATATAAAGAGATAAAGTACTACACTCCCCTCTCATTTTATAATAGTATGCAGGATAATGGAAGCAGCTGAAGGAGGATGTTTGTCTTACAATGCTACAGTTTAAATCTAGTGACAAGGAAAGAAGCATCACATTAATGATGCACAGAGAAGAGCACTACAAGCATCCATCCTTTATATAATTATTCTATGCAAACTGTAAACATATGGAATAAATAATATACCCCAAACTTTTTTCACTTCCTCTCTTTCCTTAATATTCAAGAAATGTCAATGACAACTCATCAGAAGGAAAAAATAATTTAATCTCATTTACATTGATTTCCTTCTTCATAAAATGCTAGTGTCATCAAAGCTTATAAAAAGACTTATGACACAGAAAGGTTTGGTCATTTCTTTTATAAAACAGTATGAAGCACTTCTGCACTACATAAGCCCAGAAAATTAATAGAAGTGAAGAGTCCTTTTGGCTCCAGATGGAGATGCTGAAGAAGTAAAGGTCTTACCAAATGTTAAGGATAATTTTTATTAGGGAGAGTAGCAGTAAAGCAGTACAATTCCATAATTTCAGATTTAGGCAAACTATTTTAGACAATATTCAGAAAATCTAGGTAGGGAAGATTCAGTTACATGACAAACATGTACAAGAAGATAAGAAGTTACTGTTTCCCTGTCTACCACAGTGTCAGTTCAATGCGGTATATGAACAACAGAAGTCAGCTCCAGATGGCTACAAAAGAAGTTAGTCTGTTACCTTAGTAAAGCAAGGTTTGAAATCAGGATAACTTCAGGAACAGCAACTTTGCAGGTAGTTTCAGCAGAATCTGCCAAATTAAGACTGTAGAGGTATGAAGCTCTTAAAGCATCTGTGGAGAACCATAGCCTCCTGTCTCTGAGCGTGAAGTCAGGAAATCCTCTTAGTGCAACCCCTATAAAAAGCAAAATTTATTTAGTCCAGGCAACATCAGCTCCTTAGTTTGAATTAACTTATCGTAATAACATGATGATACATGCTTCCTTCTGTAGATTGCCTGGCTCCAGCACAGGAGCTGGATTTTTAATTTGACAACGTACCTCTAGAATGTCTTTCTTTGACCATTATAAGTAACACCCAAAAAGGAAGATGGCTTGTGCATAAACTGAAAATCTGTGAGTAATTTTATAATTTTTTTTTTTTAATATTACAAGAGCAATGTGAGACCATGATATCATGAATCCTAATAGAAGTGTTGCAGCCACAGATTGCAGACTTGGATCATAATTTGCCACAGTATAAGGGCATTATCTTCAGAGCATCTGATTGAGGCTAATTTTTTTGTTTTCCTCATGACATACATGTATGTGGGTACACCATGCCACTTATATCAGGCAGTTTCCCAGAGGTTTTGCCATACTTGAGCTTTAAATGCATCTGTTAAAACCATGCAGAAAAAAAAAACCAAAACCCAGCCAGAAATATTTGGCTGTTTGCCCAGGTATTGTATGGATGATAAAACATACCCTTCTGCATTTGCAAAGCCATGTATTCCTTGAAATATATCTGGCAGCTCAAAGTGTTTTAGCAACACATATACTTTTGCAATGATTTTTTGGTAAATCCACAGCTTCAGTCATTCACTCACCAGTTCCTGTGTCATGCAGCCCAGCTGACCCTGTACTTTCCTGGAAACATGGACTTTTTGAGACAATGCCTGCTCTGCATTGCTTGGCTCTAGAGCACAGGAATACAAAACATAGGGTAGGCAGGATGGCCTTTGAAAACTTATCATGCATCTCAACCTGTGCATGCACAGCACTGCCAGTGCATTCTCTGCATATATCCTGCACACACAACAGATCTGACGTTTCCTCATTATAAAAGATTCACTGTGTATGTGATGTAGGGCCAACCCACATGTGCTGTGAGTACAGAATTGTCAGATCTCTTGTGCACACAGAGATCAGCTCCATGTTAACAGCACATTTCCGAGGCACAATAAACTATTGCAGTCTTTGCCAGTGACACTGGAAGAGGGCCTTAAACATATCTAAAGTCAATCTTATCACTAGGGCAAAATACTTTTCTGTTCTAAAACACACTATTGTTATTTAAGAATGTTCAGTTCAATCACATATGTACCCCAGGCAGTTATTTTCATTGTTTTTCAATTAATCAGAGCAGACTATATTTTAGGGCATGCAAAGAATTAGGCAATACTAGCTTTTCACCCTAAAAGCCAAAAGGCCTGCATTAACCTATGTGCAAAGACAGGAGAGTTAACAAAATGGGAAGGGGGAGGGGAGGAGGGAGAGAATCTGTCAGATCTTTGAAGTAATCCAAGGTCAAAAGTTTCCTCTTAAGAATATATGAGCAATGTGAACTTACCCTACCCAGGAAGCCACCTCACAAGGTAAACATTTTCAGAAGACAAGTCCTTGGAACTCTTCATAGTGTCAAAGGTTGAAATGAGCGAAGTGACAGCTGGTTTGAGGCATCTCTCCTTTGAAATGTCCAAACTTCCTTAATTTTCAAGGATATTTTGCAGATAATGCCAACAAAAGCCCCTTGGCATATACAAAAAGAGCCTCCATCCTTGGAATAGATAAAGGGATTCAAGTCAAGCCGCAAGGAAAAGAAAAACCAACACAAACCACCACCTCTCCCCTTCTGCCCCTCCCCCCCCCCGAAAAGTCAGATACTTGTAAAAAATTAATGTAACTTGAGTATCCAAAAATGTGAGCTATTAAAATTGCCCATTAGAACAGAATCAGAGAGTGTTTTAAGACCTTTCCTCCCATCAGGTGTTCATTATTTGCCTTGGCTGAATTGCCAGAGCAGCTTCCATGAACTCACCAGTGCTATGCCTGCTCACATCACTCTCCAAGCACTTGATGCTGATGCTGAGTTTTCCCTGAAGCTGACAGTGGGTGCTCACACAAATCTGTTTATCAATTTAGGAAAGAGTTAATGATGGTTACCTGAAAGTATTCAAGACATCCTCCTGTTTAAAATTGTAGAATTTTGTAGCCTTTATGCGTACACTTAAGAAAATTCAGATTTATGGGAACAATGGTATAACAACATTCCAAACAGTTGTCATGTAAATATGCATAAAATTTATATTAAACCAATATAAATTGTTTTAATTTGCTCCTAAGTTATTAGTTTCACGTTTTTGTCACTAATCCAATAGGATATTAAGCACATGAAAAGTTTTAAGTACACAGATAGGACCATTAAATTAGGCCTAGTCACTTAGATAATACAGCTTTACACTGACTTAAATACCTAAAATAGTCCCTACAATTAGAAAAGAAACAAAGAGAGGAAGTATCTAAAAATGAGAGCTTGAAGGGACATAAAGAAACAGCAGATAGACTATCAGATTTCTTCATACAGAAGCACTGCTGCAACAGCGTTGTTTCTTCAAAGAGGTAGCCCCTCAACAACATAAAAATATACAGTTTTTCAAACACAGTGAAATATTTTCTAATATGAACATCCTAAAAAGAGGAAATCAATAAATGGCATGAAAAACTTCAAAGACGGACCTCCTGTCAATGACAGAGGTTCTTCAGCGATGTAAAGTCTTTGAAGAAGGACTCCCAGTGCTGGGAAACCTTTGAAGTGACAGAAAGCAGACATTTATAATTACAGAAAGGTGCGGTGTCCAGCAGAGATAGTAAAAAGATATAACTGGGGTATGTGTGGGGGAGGTTGAGCAGTGGCTTGGGCCCTGAGTGACCCTGTTCACTTGAAGCCTAAGAGCCTGCAAGGTCAACTCTATATCCATATGAAAGAGACAATTTGTGAAATGGAGATGTGGGTAGTGCTTAGAAACCAAATTACTGCAGCTTTCACACTTCTAGCATATGTTTATTAAACAAGGCATCTCTCTTTTCTCATTACCCCAGATTACAGCACACACATAACTACACAGCCCGTTTTCACTTTGCTGCCTATAATTCCCCTGAGGGGATAGCTAGGCTTGTTACGTCCATTGCCTTGGAAGCTGGCTTGTACTATGAAGTATGGTAGTCCAGCTTTACAGATATTTACCTGTGTTTTTCATTCCTTCCTGAAACTTTTTCTTCCCTCTTCTCCCCTACTCCCTGGCTATTTTTTGATACAGTGGTATAGAAACCCAGAGAAGTGAAAAATTGTATTCTGGAAGAAAACTGAACTGTCTGGAATCTGGAGTTCTTTGAATTCTTGGCTAGAAAGGAAAAATGTGAAAGTTTAATTTACAGAAATAGAATTTTGGTTTCCTCTCAGATTACAAGGTAAGTCTCTGATGTGTTTTTGAAGCAAACAGGGTCTGCCCATGCTCTGAGCAGTCTGAAAGCAAAGTCATTTTAGCAGGGTATTGAGCTCACACTAGCATGCCTAGCTGAGAAACAGAGTTAACAGCTCATGCTTGTCCCTGCCTTTCATATCTCTATAGTTCCTGGTTGTCCTAAAGCACAGGTCTCTTGCTTCTGCTCCAAAGATCACACAGCCGCATCCAAAATATTCATTTTTAACTTCTACCCTGTCTGTAACATACTAGAAATAAACATTTACAGAAAAACATCAGCATCTGATGCCAGCCAAGATTTTCTGGGAAGCTGAAATGAAAGACAAGCAAGCAAACCAGCAGGTGCTGCTCACCTCACCACTTACTTGGTCTTTCTTGTATGGATGGGACAAGATCTGGAAGTAGGACTGCTCACAGTGGGCTCAAACGGGTCCTTCAGTCAAGAGGTCTATATTCTTCTGCCTTGTTTGAGAAAGATGCTAGAGCATCCTGTTTCTCAATGGCCTATAGCTGCACCTGTGAGCCTCAAATCTATACAGGTCCTAGGCAGGAAGAAAAACTCAAAAAGTAAAAACCAGCTCTTTTTTTCCTTGTGCTTCTCTGCAGGCTTGCATAGCTAAACACTTCCAAGCAAAGGTTGGCAGAAGATGGCATCCTTTTAACAGTGAAATAAACACATGAATGATAATGCTTGGTAAATTTTACATGGCACGTGGCATCCACAGATCTTAAATCCAAAGACTAACCCAGGTTGTGAAAAAAATGAGGTCCTGGACAGAAACTCAGCCTGTCTCTGTAGAAAACTTCAAAGTTTCAGCACAAACATACCAACATTTATTACTGCAGGAAATTCAGAGTAGACAGCATTGAGTCTATTTTTGTCTTTATATAACCTTCAGTCCTAGGTTAAGGTCAGAACTAGAGAAAATAATACCAAAGTCCAACGCAGTCTTTAGAGAATTGCTGAAGCTTATTTTGTTGAACTCTTCTTTTGCTGGCCAGACAGCAACCATGTAATTAGGATAACTATGCAATAGTGTTTTTAAAGGAGTGCTATAGAGAAAAACTCAAACTACAGTACATACAAAATTACTGTATTTGTTTTCCTATGCATTAACAATTTAGTTTTTCTACTGTTCAAGAGGCTGGCCTGAAGGGAATAGGGGAAAGGAAATCACAAAGATTATTACCTTTTTATAACTATCTTTCTAAAAGTTATGGCATCGGCTACATGAAGTGTGTAGTAAAAAGAAAAAAATAAATTCCTAAATACCAATGGAGAGACCATATGGAAACTCAGAAGCAATTAACATGCAGATGAAATTTTTAAGAGTAGTGATGAAATTAAGTATTGATGCCAGATGATGTTTACTACTTAAAACATCTTTCAGGTCTTTCAAAATATTGCTTGGAGGATTTGGCATGACAAAGAAAGCACATGTCAGATAACACATACCACATCAAGAAAACAATAATATATTCTGAGCTTGAGTCCTGCTGGTGATATGGGACAAAAATATGCCTGGGCAATCTGAAAAAGCTTTTAAATAAAACCAAAACAAATTTAGATGTTATTTTTGAAATGCCTACACATCATGTAAATTTGTGCTACAAAAAGTTAGGCGACAGGATGAACTCAGCAAAAACTGAGATTACCTTAAATACAACAGATAGTGGAAATCATTTTCGGATGTGTAGTATTTGCTAGCTGCATAATATACACTGATAGGATTTGGAACATCTGAAGTATGGTACATGGTGCTGTTTATGCCATAGCTGTTTAACACCAACACTTTCACAAAATAAGCACCACAACTGGACACCATTACAAAAAAGAGAGTGCAGATGTAAAGACCTTTCCAACCAAACTGAGAAGCAAAATACCTTCCTCATGGCTGCTGCATGATAAATCTTTCGCATGCTTAGTGATATCATGTTCATTGTGTTCTGGCATGTCATATGATATGTAGAGACCTGCACCCATTAAATACCTGCCTTTTCTCTTATTCATCCATGTTCCTAAAATCCCTTAGGAGTCATATACCAGTTTTTCGTTACTCTCACATCCTGGATTATAGGCTATTTCTGTAGTCAGTTAAGCACAGGACAGACAACTAAAAGCAGTAGCTTTACCCCTGAGTAGAATGAGGACATTCGATTTGGAGCAGCAGTACACCTTGGACAACAGCACAAGATCAGAGGTTATTGTACCACCACAGCCATTTGCGTAATGCTTCACTTACAAATGAGACCAGAGGAAAACAGAATTATGTTTAGTACACTAACTATACTACAGGGACATCCTCCTGACGTAGTGAAAACTGGATCTAAGTTACCATCATCCAAGGATGAACCAGTAGTGAGGCTTAAAAATGAGATCCAAAACACCCTGAACGTAATAAAGTATTTCTGGCAATTGGAAAGATTTCAGGACTCAATTCAGGGGCAGACAACTGCTATCACTTAACCCACAGGTAACAGAAACTTGAACATCAGGCTCAGTTGTCCAAAAGGATGTGCTACCTTATTCATGCAATTAAGAGAAAAAAATTGTCACACTTGGCCATAGTCTAAGGATCAGCAGAAATAGTAGTACAGAATGATCCAAAGTTATATGCTTTGTTGATATTCCCGTTTTTTACTGTAGATGATAATAAGTTCAGTGAGTTTACCAAGATGTCATCTCTGGCATATTTCTTTTTGCTGTTCTTTCCTTATGTTTTGCCTGAGAACACAAGAATCAGATTTATGAAAAATGTATGCTGTTGTCAAGTACATACAAGTAATTTCTGTGAAGTGTTAACTAAGAAGGACTTATCTGCCAAAATTTAAGTATATGTTTGTTTTTAAGCACTTTTTATTTTCATTCTTCTGTGGGAATCATCAAAATATGATAATGAATTGTTTAAAATTTAAACTTCAAATATAATAAACTAACCTGATACAGGAATAATGCTGAGAACTCAGTAACTTTTCTTTTACCCATTGGATTTCAAGCACCTCTCAAGTTTCCAAATGCCTTTCAGATTCAAGAGATGACTCACAAAAAACCCCAACCAAAAAAAAAAATAGACTTTTAATTTCTTACAGCTGTCAATCAAAATACGTTGCTTACTTCATTAAAGAGCCTCTTCCAAGCATTCAGAAGCTACATATAATGAAAACTTGATATGCTGTATTAGCAGCTGACAGTATAAATGTACAAAACCCAGACATTATGAAACTTCTCCAAAATATTCAACCATTATATTCAATTCTATTGGGTAAAGTCTATGTACAGTTTCCATAGTATGTTGGGGTTTGTTTTTTTAATATTGATAAGAAAGAAGGGCATGGATCAGACCTATAGTATTCTTTATGCAGCAAACCGCAAACAGGAGAGAATCCCTTGCTCTGATGAGTGCACTACATTACAGCCTTATCCTACAAATGGTGATGTATGTGTGAAAGTCAGTAATTGTGAAACTAATTTTGTCAATATCAGTAGGATTAATTTTCATTTTGAATATTGACCTGATACAGGAAATATAACAGAAAGGAGAGGATAAAAGTCACAGAAAATGTTGATCAGTTTAGTAGCATCTTTCTGTTTCTAGCTACAGTCTGCGGGTCCTTTGTGAAAGACGTCTGAGTGCTTGAAATGAAAAGCAGTGGACAAGAGTAAGACTTCAAAGATCACAGCATTAAGATTTCTAGGGCTTTCCAGACATCAAGTATGAAATGGATATTCAGTTATTTAGCAGTGAAAACCAGCAAAATAAAAACCTCACACTTGAATAGGAAACTCTGGGCAAGGAGCAAAACACAGTTTGGCTAGTGGTAGAGGTATAGACTAAATTAGGCTTTAGAGAAAGTACATTTGAGGCTTGTCTCCAGCACGTGGTTTTTTGCACATACCTTCAGCAGGTTACTTAGGGCTCAGTTCCACTCCCTAAAAATGCCTCTGTCTCCAATACATGGAGATAGTGGATACAATATCTGATATGCAGATACCAGAACTTCCTGGAATAGCCTCTTGAGGCCAGAAGAACACAGTAAGGCTCCTTAAATGGCCCTAGACTGCTATATGGAGGCAACTGAATGATCCTGCACCTCATGGTATGTAGGGCCCCAGCTCTGAAGTGCAACCCAGAAAACCCCTCCCAGTCCCTGAAAGCCCTCACGTGTTTTATCTGCAAGTTTCCCAGGCACACCTTAAAACTTAATCCTGGGCAGGTCAGTGCTTTGATTTAGGACCAACAGGTTAGAGAGTTCCCTCAAAAACCTTGGGAATGAGGCTCACTATTATTCCTTAAGAAGACAGACCAGAGGTAAGTAACTTTTCCTTCTGAAGTAAAACAATGCCCAGTGAAATACCCTAGCCACCAGGATTGTTTAGAATTAAGTGTCATCCACCCACAGATGTCTAAGTCCTCTTACGTGCTTTTACGGAAAGTACAGTGCCTGGGACATCAGTCTCTGGTGATGCCCAGCCTCCAGGTAACCTAAAACTGTGCTGCTCCCTGAGCTCCTAGTCCACTCATTAGCCAAACTTGCTCCACCCTTGCCACAGGGTCACCCTTCCCTCCAAAACTAGGGTGCAGCCGCCACATGGCAAAAGTCTGAATCCCTCATTACACGAGTCGGATCACAGCCTCGGTGTGCACTTATGTCCCAGCAGTTCAGATAACTTCTTATGGTCATACCGTGTCTCAACGATGGCAATGACTGCCCTTCCTCAGGCATGTTGGGGTGGGTACAGACTCTAACAATTATAGGTTTTAGCTACTGTGATGAGAAGGGCTGTTTATAACTCAAGCCAAAATGAATTCAATTCCCACAGCTGCTAAATAACAAAGACTTCAGAGATACCACTCCTTCACTTTGAAGGATAGCAGGATACAGAACAGGAGGGGAAGAGGTGAACCTCATCCTAAAGGAAGGATAGCTACTTAGAATCTCCCCTCTGCTGTTTTTTTCTAAAGAGAAACTGCATGGTCCAAAAAGCCACAGGGAAAAGGGAAAGCAACAAGGGAATGGAAGATTGGTTTTACTTCTGTATGCTCTAGATTCCTTGCAAATAACAGATTTGTTATGTTGCAGGAAAACTGAGCATATAGCTGGAGCCCTCCTGCAGAAATCAAGACTTGAATTGCGTAGGTCTTTGACCTTACCTGATTTTGAAGGGTATTCTTTCTCACTCTTCTGCAAACTATGTAATCTCAATTTCAGTGGTAGTAGCAGCCTAAATTCGAAGCACAAAATTTAGATATCTCCGAGACTGTTTGCTTTCTTTCGTATTTTTCTATCAATATTATAATACGATGTATACAGAGAGTAAATTTCAGAGGATTTGGAAT
This sequence comes from Nestor notabilis, assembly GCF_000696875.1. NCBI lineage: Eukaryota > Metazoa > Chordata > Aves > Psittaciformes > Psittacidae > Nestor > Nestor notabilis. Next base: position 96,379 of record NW_009918968.1, read on the forward strand.
TAATCTGTTCAAATTGTTATTGTTTGGAGAGCGTGCATTTTTCTAAGAATCACCTACCTCTTGTACCCATAAACTATGCACAGTATGGTGTGTTGGATAACATCAAAGGAAGCAGATCATTTTCAGTAATATATTGTATTCCGTAAATCAGCTTGAAAGGTATTTTTCAGCTCATTTTGATTTTTATGCTTTCTTTTTCCTGCTGCTTGATGTAAAATTGACAAAGTAAAGCTGACAATAAGCTGCAGAGAGATGCAAGATTCCTAGTATAGAAGAGTAAGCATTTCTCTTAACAGATGGAGTCATTTTCACTTTTATTATCATTAACAAACTTCAAAACTCTATGCCAGTAGATGAGCCAACAAGCTAGCAGTGTACTCCTGGATGATGCTTTACAGCTATATTTTTTCAGATACTTGTATATTATCTTTAGAAGATCATGTAAGTTAAGACAGTATCAGCTGCACATATAGGGCATCCTTGAGGACTGCAGTCCAAGACTTTGAGCAGGACTGCAGCAACTGGACTGTAAACAGTAAGACAGACTACTCTCTTGAGTCACTAAACAGTTGTCACTCAAAAGTCAGAATTTTCCACCCCACAGCAACACTGGACCGAAGTTATTGCCTGCTCTCTAGCGCAAAACTGCTGCATTTTCTACATTGAATACAGGTGACATTAAGAAAGCAAACATCTAGGTTGAAAATGGGGCAGTAATGCAAGTAAGGCCACTACTGTAGTGAAGTGAGGAAATGCCTGGGGGAGTAAATCCTTGGGGAAGACCTGATGCCCAAGCTGGAAAAGCTGTACAGCTAAACTTTATTTGCAATGAAAGACAAGCACCATAATGTCCACAGGATCAATTCTTCTTTGTCCCAGTCTTTATGAATTTTCCCCATATAAACCATCCCTGCCTTTTTCACAGCACAGTCAAAGAGAAGGTTATTATTCTCAGCCCATAATCTATTGCTAGTAATGCATGTTATTGAAAGCAGCATCACACAGTGATGAAATAATTCTTTCAATTAGGAAAATTACTGTAAATATATTTTTTTTGGCTGTCAAGTCTTTTTCTGTCTATAATATGCTTTTTTATTTTCCCCTACTGTATAAAGACATCTAGCATTTGGAGGTGTGTTACAAAAATTATTTTTGAGAAGAATACACATTATGAACCACAAGGGTTTTAAATGCCAACTGCATTTCCAGCCTCATTGAAACTGGCCCAAATTTATATATAAAAGCTCCTTGTACAATTTTTCCCTTTAAATTTTCTCTTTGTTATTTTATACAGTCAAGTGGCTGGTGGTAAATTGTAAACACAGGTAAAACCTGCAGAGATCCTTTTACAAAGAGTTTAAAAAGCCATTTAAAGATTTAAGACCCTGGATTATTAATTTACTCCAGCATTTGTGAGCTGTAAAACTGTATCTATAGCATTTTGTTTTCATGTTTAGCTTGTAGACTCTACTTATCATAAAAGGATTTTTTTTCTTTCCGCAATAACTTTTTGCTCCACATCTCTTAGCTACAGACTAATTTGTAAGAACATTTTGTTTGCCTGAAATGGGCAGCTATTTAATTTTCCTTTTGCTTTTTTAATGTACCAGCAGAATCAGTTAGATGCTGCAAATGAGTAAGGAATAATACCCAGAGAAAATTACAGAAATAAAGAGTAAATAACTCAGTGTTAAAGAAGAATTAATATAATGGGATCGCTCAGAAACTATCAGGATCATTAATGAAATTAAAGTATCACCCATACTAATTTAAAAATTCAGTTAAAGGCTACATTTAAAAGTACTAAATGTCAGGGGAAAATATTTAAAATATGAAAATTATTATAAAGCCCTAACTGGAAAGTACCCATTTACACAAGCCCAAAGTCACCCATTGAGTTTGTATGCATTGATACTCATGCTATATTATTGAGGAGAAAATTAGTAAGGGAAATGGCTTAGTTCCATTTACTTTTAAATATAGTTACAATACAAATAAAGATACAAATACACTTTTATTGCATTTCTTGTATAGCTCCATCTGAATTTTATGATAATTATTTTAAAATTAATTTGATTTTTAAAAATATATACGCTTGTACTTAATTGACAGATTTACGACATGTAGGGTGGTGAGGGGGAGAAAGCAGCATAGCATGGACAAGGCTGAATTGCTGCTGGGTTCTTTGAGTGCTTGTCCATCACGCATCATGCACTTACATCTGCACCCCACCCCTCCTCCCATGATATAAACACCCACAGAGCACGCGCAAACACAGCTATCTCTGATTCACTGACCAAGTTTCCTGTGCAAATCCAGCAAAATTTTCAAACATAATGTTTGCAACTAATAAAGATTTTGTGACCATACTCTAAAAGGAAGTTGGCAAATACTTCAACTCTGAGAAGGAGGCCTGGAAAATCTGCTGCCAGTGAGAGACTAAAGCAGCTGAAAATACAACTAATATATGTCAGGATCACAAGGTGACATCTCAAAACCATGGATGTCTTGACTGATGGTGGAGAGGAGATAGGATTTTACCCACAGTTTATAGCAGTTTAGGAAGAAAAGTTTGTAGGCAGAAGCAGCACTGGTTATTTGATATGAGTCACTGAACAGCCCAAGCTACAGAATCTTTATCTAATAACTGAAAGATTTCCTAGCTACTTGAAGTCTATCAATCAAGTTTGGATGTTTTCACTATGCTCATACAGTTCAATTGAAATCAGTGTATCTAGTGGAGAAAGCAGGCCATATGTTCTAGGGCATGGTTATGCAGAAACTAAGCAAATTTTCTGAATAATTTCTTGAAGAGTCCAATTTTGACAATTAGTTCATATTGTAGGTATCTATTGTGCTTCACTGACACTAAATCCTGGAAATGCTACTGGTAGATCCACTTTCTTCCCCACTGGCCCCATGCATTCCCTATTTATGTTTTTGTGATTGCCCCATGTATTTCCTTTTTGATCCTATTTGTCCTGAGCACAAGGGCAAGCGCAGGATAACTGAACTTGGCAGAAAAGGAGTTGAAAAGACAATACCCTTTGGGGTTTTTTATAAAATCAGCCCAATGAGGGCAGTAACGTAAATAACCCCTTTGTGTACTGTATACCAATTACAAACAGTATTTGCTGTAAATGACAACCTTCTGGCCATCTGCAGCGTCCTACAGCAGTTGCAAATATACCAAAAACCAAATGATAAAATCAGAAAATATGTTAAATTTGAAGTAGCTTGTTGACCTTAATGGAGTTACTCCAATGTTAGAACAGCAAAACTACAGCCAGAATCCACATATACACGAAAGATGGCTATAAATAATGTGTTTTAGATGTCTGCATAGACTCTCTAAAGCCTTTTCAAATATAATCAGATAAATACTCCTGGTCAATCACAGCACTCTTAAAACATACAATCAGAATGGTCATGGTGTCACAAATAAAATTGATTTTGTCCAGTTTGAGAAAAGAAACATTTTGGACTGAAACAAGAGTTAAGAGGGACTTTGTTTGGGGGTGGGGTTGTCGTTTCAGGTGACCTCATGATTTATTTCCAACTCTGGAACAGTCTGTTCTTTTTCTTTAAAAACAAACTGGAAAAAAATGTGGCTTTAAAACCAAAATCAAATCTGCAAAAAGACTTTGCTGAGTGTATTTCTCGTTCATTCTATTTGAGATGACCAAACTGTAGGTTTTCTTTTAAAGTATTTATTGGCTCTCTTATAGCTACTATATTCAATTATACTTAATGTACTTTAAAGCTACACAAAAACTGTGGAACAGAGGAAAGACAGAAATAGAAAGGACATTACCTCATTGCAGGTCTTCCTGTCAAAAAATGTTTGCTGTCCAGGGAAGACTAAAACTTTGATTCTTTGATGGCAATTTATAGAAAATAAAAGCAGTTATTGACACAAACACACATAGAAATATATGAGATGACTCATTTATATAAACATATATATATGAGATAAATCAATAATTTTCCCTAGTAATTTAGTGATATCAATTACTGAGTTATTTTGACTGCCTCTTAGTGAGGATGTGACTCTAGCCCAGTTCCTTTAGAATTTTACATATGCAACTTCCATTAGAAGCAGTGGAGGTAAAAAGAGAGAGAGTGAAGGGGAAGCAACAACATATTTTCTCTGCAATATGCAAACTTAGCCAGAAAAAAACCCAAGCATAACACCTCGCTTGAAGCTGTTTTTTCTAGATGCAAAACACAAACCCAAGACTGTTAGGTAAATCACATCACCTGTAGTATCTGACAAAACCACAGAGTAAGCAGGGCAGGAATCAAACAGCAAGTGGTTTCTTTGTTCACAGATCCAAGCTCTTCCTTGACAGTGCTCAGCTCGCATCATTCTTGCTTCCTCACTCTCTGCTCTGTCTCGGAGCAATGCTAGCAGTGCTTCTGCAGGTAACACTTTGATTTTTCATGCTGGTCACTCACTGCCCATGGCCCAGCTATTCACAGGCATTTTCCTGTCAGAGTGCCAGAAAATCTTTCCATACATGCAACTAAGCTTCTCTCTGACCTGCCGTAAGGCTCGTATTTTGAATTGTCAGCTCCCAAAAAATTCATTTTTTTTATTCTAAATACGAATTTTACTTTATCTTCTATTCACCCTTCACTGTCAGGTAGTCATCTGAGAGTGTTTGCTTTGAAATTTCTGTCCTAACAATGATGCACCCTGGCAGGTGTGCTTAGTAACAGACTGAAAGCAGACCTTAGAACAGAAAAATATGTAAAGGGATAGAGTTTATGAAACCTAATAACAAAAGAGATATTGCATTTTAAAATATTTTTATTCATATGGGCCTCAGAAAGAATTGAGCCAACACTCAATTTCAAAAGCCCCAGGTTAATTTTTAAAATATTATTGGAAGCATATATGATTTTGACCTCATTAACCAGAAAAGTATGAAGTATGGTTTAACTTTGGCAACAGTGGCAGCATTGCACTGAACTGCTCCTTTAGCTGAGATCTCGGAACTGATCCTGAACTTGTCCCGAACTTGTTCTGAGCTCTCTGGTTACTTCAGTAATTCCTACCTGACTTTACTGGTGGACAAAAGGAGGGAACCACGTGGCTTTGTGTTGGACCTCACATAATACTTTGACTTCACAAAGGTCAAGGCAGCAAAAACTCCAAAAGAGTTGACCTATAAGTAGTTGACAAACATAAATACCTGACAGGAAGCTGTATGATTTCAGAATGGGTAGGGGATAAAATAAATCAGAACAGCACTAAATGAAGAGAAACAAAAATTCAGTCAAAAAACCACAGGTGAACAAGTGTGGGTATACTTCAAACCATAACCAAATGGACTAGCAGACAAGTCATCTGAAGCAAATAGTGCCTGAATAAAAAGTAAACATGCAAAGTATAAAATAGCAGCTGCAAAAATTACTAAACTGTGGGGTCCTTCATGAAAATTAATCTACCATAATGCAAATAGATATATAACACACAGGAGCAATTTGTGCATTTGCAATAGAGCAACACAGACAAGAAATCTTTTTTGCTGCTTTAGCAACATCAAAATAATCAATTACAATAATCCTGTTTACCAATCTTAATGCATGTACAGTATACCAAAATTGCTCTGTCTCATCATGAAACTGTCTACTTTCTTCCTTGTCTGCATTTCATCCAGCCCAGACTTTCTTCCCTGCCTCAGCCCACAACTACTGCTGCTTTACTACCAGCAAGACTCCAGCACATCCTGACCCCAAGATTTTACTATGGAAATTTTTCTCATTCCTATATGTCTGGCCATTTCTTGTCTCTTTGAGCTCATCTTTATCATAGTCCTACTGTGACAGTCCCCTATCTACAGGAAGTCCTATTTCTACAACTACACCAACTTGTCAGTGATTACGGACCTGAACCCACACTAGATTTGCCATTTGTGAAGTCTCCCCTCAATGTTTCTGTTCTGCCAGCAGCCATTTTCTCCACTGATTTCACCATTCATTTGGCTTCTGTATCACTGCCTTCATGCAAGGAACTCCTTGACAGCTTACAAAAAGAAGCCTTTTTTCCACACAACCATAACTTGCAGACTCTCCTACTGCCTCATTCCTCTAGGGAATCTGACTTTCCCTAATTGCCCTGTCATAGAAAAAGAAAAAGTAAGCACCATTCAGACTGTTGTAACTTTACCATCTAAGAGAAATAGTCAAGTTCCTATTGTCTGAATTGTTTTAAACCAGACTGTACAAAGCATCACACAATACACATGGGGAAAATCCAATATTGACAAGGGACTCAACTTGGCAAACTAAAACATGTTTTCTGCCTCCATGTTTTGTGATATCCTGCCCTAAGGTAGAAATTGGCACTTGGAGGTGAACCTTTCTTGCAATGTAAATAATGGCTCTGGGATACATCATGTGACTTTATTTCCTTACCTTAGGTATCCATTTGCAAGCGTCAGTTCAACTATCTTGAGTGGTTTTATTGGTTATTCCTTTAGCATCTGGGAAGGATCTACTTTTATTTCCTGCTCAGTGTACTGGAGTGATTCAACAGACGTCATGGGAGCAAAACCACAGCTCTAAAGCCACCTTTAAGAATTCAGTCTCTTCAAATTATATGCTGACTGCTACGGTGCTGGTCACTCTGAAATTCTGTTCTGTCTTCTTTGCCAAATGCAGATGAACTGGCATGCTTCCATGAGTGAAGACAGGAGAGCACTGCTGGGGAACATGCACATTTGTGCACCACATGGGAATGCAGATGTCTAGGGAAGCACAGAGGAGGAGAATGAGTGGAAAAGCCGGGATTGGTAACCAAACGTTACCTTTTTCCCCATGGAAAAGGAGTGCAGGAGGAATGCCTTCAGGGTCTCTTGTGTCCACAATCTCTCCATGACCAGAAGGGTGCTTTATTCACACATGCAAACCTTCAGGGTTTAGCCAAAGTACTCGTCCTGTGACCAGAAATGGGTTAGACTTGAACCCTAATACCTACAATTAGTTCTCACAATCTTCATTTTATTGTTTTAAACCCTAATATTTACATTAATAAATATCTGACTCAATCATTTTCCAGGCCCTTCTGTTCATTTGTGCACCAGAGTGTGTTTTTAATCTCAGGTAGTTGAAGAGTTTCAGCTGCTGAAAAAAACAAACAAACCAAAAAGCCAGTGAACATGCCAAGAGGAGAGCAGGGCTAATATCCTGCAGCCTTTATACATCTTCTGAGGCTCTGTGTCAGTTGTAAGGCCTCTTGTTTTACTGCACACTGTTGGCATAACTGGAGCAGGAGTCTTGTAATGTCAGCCAAGAGGACCTGCACACAGTCACTGAAGCCCCAGGAAGAAAAGAATTAACAGTGTTCAAACGTGGAAAAGTTTTAAAAAGATATATTTGAAAGGTTTGACTTGCAGCCAAGTGTTAAACAGTAAATACAAGTTTTAAGTGTCTTAACGATTGAGATGAAGTATCATAATTCAGCAGCATGGAATGGGACCTCTTACTGGGAGAAGCTAAAGAAGAAAAATGAACCAGTACAAAAGGAACCCCCTCTAGGGAAGATCTCACACATTTGGGCCTGGAGTCTAGTTAGAGTAGGCCAAAACCTGATACTTTTATCTCCAACCTTTGACCCTGACATCTGGAAACTTAGTTTGAGTCAAACAGAAGGAAGTTTTCTTTTCTATTTCAAATGCTTTATAGAAGAAAAACTTCAAGTATCTACAGTCAAGTCTGTTAGTACAAACTACTTCTATTTGTGCACTTGTAGTGAACTCTAAAATATGGAACATTTGTGCAGGAAATGCATGCGTCAGAACTTTTGGGAAAAGAGAGTAACTTGGTGAGACTGGCACATTGTTCGATGCTTGTATGGGATCCAGATAACAGCCCAGATAAACATCTCCAAGGGGGTGCTGAAGAGTATAAAAGGTCCAGTTCCTTTGATGTTCTTAGATGTTCTCATTTAATAGCTATCAGCCCTGGTGCCAGAAATAACAACATGTTTAAACATTCTGTATCAAAACACAAATTAAATTCATTTAGCGTAACCTGTGTTTCCAAAGTTAATTTTCATCTTTAGCTGGAACACTAAGTGTGATGTAACTCATGTTCTTCTGGCAGTTATTTTCATTATTATGTTTGTTACTCATTTAAGAGACTTTTTTTTTTTTTTTTTTTGAAGAGAGGGATTAATGAATTTAGACTGCACATTATAACATCAAAAGCTTTGGTTTCAAATAAGCCCATCTGAGCTACAAGAGATTTTCTTTCCTTGTATGAAGCTAAACAGCAACTTCAAAAACCATATCTCAGTTATAGTATTATTTTCTAGTTGACTGAAGTCATGGGTTTTATGTCAACCTGTTACATTTGCATATAATAAATGACTACTTATTTGTATTGTCCAAGAAACTCCTTTAACCTGCAATCTGTTTGGAAGTCAGATGTTTTCTACAGATACCAACTCTCTGCTCAGGAGGATTTCTGACCATGTGAAAGAACAAAACTAATAATAAAAGGGCCTCTTTTTTGGGATTCAAACGACTGAGATCGGTTCATCAGTAGGGGGGAAGACACATGCAAGCATTTGAACATCATGTTGTTCATGCCATTATTAAAATATTATAGCAAACAATATGAATAAAATAGGAAATGAAGAGTCCAATACATAACATTTAGCAAAAAAATACTTCTAACCTGATATGTTCCTTTTGATCACTAAGCCTTCACAAGTAAAATATTTTTTTTCACCCGCTCTTGATTAATGGCAAACATGCAAATTCTCATTGGAGATGCATACGGAGGTCTCAGAAATCAGTGTGACTTTAAAACTTAAGGCAAAAAATCTGCAGAATTTTCTGCTTAATAGAGCTCTTTAGGATATATGAAGTCTTTCATTGGTTATTTTACTAGAAATATCGGAATATTACTTAGCGTGCTGGCCAAAATTCTGAATCATTCCAGGCAAGTTATTTTACTGGTTATTTTCAGTGAGTCTAGACAGCTTTACAGCACTGCTTTTAAAAGAGTATAATGTCCAAGTTAAAGGGACATGCCTCTGCATTTCCCCATGCAGAGAGAACACCTCTCGTGACTGTGGAAGATACAGGCCCCAGCTAAGGAAATTATTTCGAAAGCTTCACCTTTCATTTTCCTGAGAATTTTATTGCATTTGAAGGAATTCAGTCAGTAGTAAGCATCTATACACATCTGCAGTCATAACTGAAGTACCATCTCTGGAACTGTTAAAAAATCACTTATATAGCTTGAAGTTGCTCTGGATAAATACTACGAAAAACCAATTTTTTTTAGAAAAGATCAGCAAATTCCACTTTGGAAGCAGGTACCTGCATAATTGTCTCTGATCTAGAAGACAGGCACCCTTATACAAGACATAAGGAAATAGATAACTCATTTTGAAGTATGAGAACAGAGTTCTGCTCTGCTTTTACACAAGATTGTGTAAAACATTTGCAGTTGCTGAAACTTCCAACTTGCCTCTCCAAATAGATTCAGCAATTCCTAACTCACCTCCCAAGCTAGAACAACTATAGCACTGTATGAAACACCCCTCATGCCTTCCTTCCTGGTCTCAAAACCCTCCTATGATACCCCTCTTCATGTGCAGTTTGCAGTTGTCTACTGGCCTCTTGCAGCTCTATTTTTCGTAAAGGTGGCCTAACAGAAGAGAACACAAAGCCACTAAAAATATTATCCCCTGCACTTTGGTGGCACATCCAGACCACCCCAGTTAATGCTCATATTACTGTAAAGAAGTCTTATCTTTTGGCCACTTCACCTCAGGTAGCAGACTGCTTCTCCCCTTACCTTATCTTCTTGTGTCCTCAAAAGGTCATCCTCTAAGACTATCATCCATATGAGTGCCGCTGACTGCTCTACAGCTGGCAAGCCTGTTTCCATACCTCTGGGTGAGGTTCAGCTCTTCATTCTGAGATGACTCAGGCTCTAAAAGGAAGGACATGCTATTCAGCTTAAAGGTTTTGGTTTAATAAGACAGCATTCACACTTGCTTTCTTGAAACCCAGAGATGTGGCATATGATAATTTCCAGGTTTATAGCTAGTACCTAGACCCATTACCAATCTTTACAATTATTTCTTTTTAAGTTTTACATTGGCATGCTCCAAGCACACAGTGAAGGTAGCCTTTTGGTCAGTGATCCATTTCTCAACTCTGTTACATGAGAAATGTGAACAACTCAGTTGGAGAAGTATTAACCTATTTTATTTGGGGGGGGGGCGGGGGGCAAAAGTTGATACAGAAACTAAGGCAACCAAGGAAAAAACTGCAGAAAGAATTTGACTCATCTGTATTTTAGTATGCAGAAAAACTATGTAAAATTATATAGATGGGAGAGATCTATTTATCTCTTTTCTTCACAGCTCCAAAACCAAATGAACAGCATGAGTGCCAAGCCAGATGGGTTTTTACATTTCCTAAATTTTCTTATGTCTTAACTATACAGTACAGCAAGGGACACTTTCTTCTTTGAAGCCCAGACCTAGCATTAACATTTACAGGAGCTGTGCACACATCAAAAGAAAAACCTACTTTAAGCAATTTATAAATCTGAATATTTTTTCTCTGACCAATGCAATTGAAGGATTATGGATAGGAAAGTGCCAAAATTTCTCATGTTATTTCTGCTGCTGAATACCTGGATTGGAAGAAAATAGGTGGATAGAGAGCCAGGACAGAAAACTCTTTTAAACAGTTTCTATTCTTTTTGGTATGATTTCCATAGCATTTTGGAGATGAAAACTATATTGGTTTATATTTATAACTATTTCTAGAAGTGTTTCCCTTCCTGACAAGACCTCTTCATCGCTTTTTGTCCACTTAAGGAATGTGTACATGGCACAAGCTTAAGATGTTTAAACCCTCTGTACATAATGCCATGAAGTAAACTCCCTTTCATTTTTTCAGTGCCTTCTGACCCTACAAATTAATGTAGAATATGTCCATCATTATTTTGTGATTAAAACCCCTTGATCTTTCATACATGCAATAAAGTATTGCTTGGTCATGCATTCCCATTAGAGAGAGCTGATTAAAGGAGTCCCTTATTCAGTTCCATTCTATTTCTTTCCAGTTTGATTTCTTGGAAAAATAACTCCACTTCCTTTTCCTTGCTTCTTTCCTTGACTCTTTTTAACAGATTTTGCCCATACACATTCTCTTTTATCTGATGTGTAAATTTAAATTCAGCAAAAAATGTAAATTTAAGCTCTTCCTTTAGAGAAGCGTAGTGGTTTTGTGACCATTTAACGACTTTCACTATAAAGTCAGCATAAATTTGCTTTTGGCTGTAAGGCCCAAAATCCCTGCTGAGAATCTCTTGGATTCCAGCCTTGGATTTAGTAGAGGGTCAGTGAACCAGAGATGTTATAAAAAAAAAAATAATTCTGGGCTCCACAAATAGACACTTTTCAATGACCCTAACTATTCTATGATTCTATGTTTCTTTGGCAAATGCACTGTTCTTGCTGCTATTCAAGACAAATCTTGCATATCTGACACCATGATTATATGGAGCTGTCAGCTTATACTGACTGTACTTATACAGGTCATCTTTTCTGTCTGTAAACTACACATCTCAACAGCCCACACTCACCAAAGATGTTACCACAAGCTGGTATTAGCTCTTTATGTATTTGCAGTACTAAACCCCACAATTGCCCACTCCATTTCTCATTGTATTGTTAGTACCTCTAGTGGGCTTTATCTCAGGAGTTGTAAAGTAAATTAACCCCAGCAAAGCATTGGGATTGCTGTGGCTGGATTGATCTTGTCCCTTATTTACAGCTCTCTTCTACGTTCTCCTGGCACCTACAATGTGGACCCTACTTTAGGCCACTGACTCAGGCAAGAGACCTTTCCTGTAACACAGCTTATCTGTTACCACCTGTTTTTAGAGAGAGAATACCTAATGCATGGTCATTTGAACAGTCTGCTACTGCAGATGTTTTCTAAACATGTTTCTGGTCATGAAATATTATTCTTCCACCAAGAAGAAAACGAAGGCTGTCCAAGTAAACTTCCTCCAAAGTACAGCAAACGGGGTGCTTCCTTGAAATATGGCTGATGTTCATGTGAGGTTTGCTGTTCTCTTAAGAAGTAGTGACAAAATATCATTCAGGCTGTCAGAGAGCAAGAGCAGTAAGATGTACAGGGATACATTTGCAAAAATATAAAGATTTCCTTGTCAAAACTTTGCAAAGCCAAGATAAGAGGTTAGTATACACAATGCAATTAATAAAAGAAAATCACAAAAGTAGTAGTTGGCATGTTAGTTGCTCTTTGGGTGCTCGTGATAAGATCCTATGAAATAAAAAAGAATTTTAGATGTAAGCTAAAACATTTATTACAGGTGCTTAACCATGAAATCCGCTTAATCGGGACATTTCCCAGGGAACCAAATTAAGCCTAATGATACTTAATGGCAAGGACTGCTGCTTAATTGGGGTGGTAATTCCAGTTAATTGGGATTCCTGCAGGTGAGTAAATGGTACTCAAATAGAGATACTGTATCTGGTCTTCATGATGTTCTGATATTGGTGGTGCTTTGTCTTCCCTAAAACAGTCCCTCCTACTACTGGATCAGCAAAGCCAAATTACTTCTGTGCTCCCATTTTGGCCCTTTCAAACATTATTTAAACTTTCAATCACTCTATTTGGTCTGGCAGTACCAGATGACTTCTTTGAAGTCTAATGAATCCAGATTTATTTGCATTTCACCCAGATTTTAGAAAGATCACATTCAACCTGTAGTTCACCAAGGAAAATCTTTTTAATAAGCCTTTGGACTTCATGGAGATGACACAACGATGTTTGAAAATTGCTGGTAGCAGTTTCAACTGCAAAACAGCATGTCCTAATTAGAATGGTTTCTGCACTGGCTTGTGAGAACCAATATTTTACTACCGAAAGGAACCAACTATAAACCCTTTTTTCAATATTAAGAAAGGGAGTGACCTATACTCTCATAGCACACTTACTATTGCTCAAGGATTTATTTCAGTCCATCACTCAGGCACAGACTGAAATAGTTGGATATATTTAACCATTATTAAATACGCTTAAATATTATTCAGGCTTTTACATAGCACCAGAGACCCTCAAAATGAAAACTGCTGATGGCAGTCAGCTTATTAGAAAGATATGTTTTCGTCATTGCTTCTTGAGGTCCTTGCTGTTCTCAGGAGGATGTGGTATGCTGTACCATCTCTCGCTGTGTTGGAAGACAGGCAAGTTGCCAGTTCTGGGAGAGAGAGCTGTAGCTTCAGCGCCTGCAGCTACCTGGGGAGAGCCACTATTCTCTGCAGGTTTCTAAAAGCATAGCAGAGTGGCCTGACTTGGGAGCTACTGCCTCTCACAAATCCAAGATATGCTCCTCAACTGCTGGTATGTTTTGGGAATTTGAGGGAGAGAGGGAACCTTGGTTGCTGCAGCCCCTGCAAAACTTAGGCTGGCACTGAACCCTTATCCCTCACTGTGCAGGCTCATCTGGCTGCTCACCCCTTCGCAGCCCAGGGCTGCTGGCTGGAAAGAAAAGATTCTACCAGTCAGCTGACAAAGGCTCAGGCTGCTGGACAAGGGCATCCCCAGGTGAGTTCAGATCTAGTTTGAGCCAGAAGATCCCCGGACAACAGACCTTTCCACAGTGGCACATCCAGCCTGAGCTTTAGGGGCTACTGCAACCCAGACAGTTCTGACATGCAAGAGTACAAGCTATTACCATGAGCTAGGACCCCCAGAGCCCACATATCTCACCAAAATCAGGATGGTACCTCTGCCAGAAGCAATTGCTCCTGACTTCTGGCTCCCAGCAAGATCAAACCATACCTGAATTTTCTACCTCCCACTTCAAGCAGCAGTTCATCATCTTAAAACATTTCACAACAGAAATGTTCTGAACAAAAATGAAAACATTCTGAAAATGAGTGGGGGAGCTGATTTTTTCTATAGCACAGTGTACCTGGTGGTAAGAAGTAGTGTATTGCACTGCTCCAGCGGGTGAATGCCAGCCTTAGCTCTAGTTTGTACAGCTAGAGACTAGTACCTTTGCACACACTTCTCTAAGCCTCCATCAGTGTACCTGTTTAGTCCCAAAGCAACATTTGATCTGTGATTTTGATTCAGCTTTACAGTGGAGAGCTCCAGAGTGAGAAATCAGACTCAGAGTGTGAAATATTAGCCAATAAAAGCACCGAAGTCAGATTTTAGGCATGCTGGGTTTTGTGTTCTCAGGCGTTTATAAGCTGCAGATACATTTGAAGTTTCAACAATCAGAACTTTCAAAAGGAAAACGGGAACAATAACTTCAGAATTAAACCAGTTTGATCTTTGTTGTGGAGCTGTTTAAGGTAAATGCCATAGTTAAAATGCTACAAAATCTCAGGTGAAATATTACATAAGATTTCACTCCAATTTTTCTCTCTCACATCACTTTGATTTTACTACAGATAGACTGAAATAACTGACAATTAAATGACTAGGCCAAAATTATCAAAAATGTCTGTGAATCTACTGCTAATAAGATTTTCTTTAGTACAGTACATGAAATCTGTACTGTAACAATTACTTGAGTTTTTAACTACCATGTGTATTGCATCAGATGAGTAAGAATGTAGCTACAAAATAGTGACTGTATTTACTTAGAGAAACCTAAGCAAAAGCTATTTTTTCACACTGATCCTATGCTTGAAGTTACAGATTCTGCACAAACCTTACCACAAAATATTCACTGAAGTAGAATATCAGTGTCACTAAATTATTCACCATCAAATGTTAACTTGAGGTAGCAGGTTTTTCTCTTCTTCAGAGCACCCACTCACAGAAAATCACTGTGTAAAGTGAAGATCCATCTTACATATAGGACTACCTTTAATGAAGCATTTGACCAACAATATTGCCCTGTCTTTCCTTTGTACTGGTGGAAATCAGAAGTTTGCAGTGAAGTATGTCCTTGGAAGAAGGAAAGCAGCAGTAGCAAAAACATCATTAAACAACTAAAACGGTGAAATCCCAACTATTTTTCCATTTGAAATTCCAGTTCAAAATTTCTAACTGGCTCATATATGCTGCAGTTCCAAAACAAAGAAAGGTGATTAGGATTACTTATCCTCAAGAAATGCTGCTCTAGCAGTAAGAACTCATACACACTGCCAGAACCCACCAGGAATTAGCTGAGGGATTTTAATGGACTCCACAGCAATTTTCACTGTGTAAGGGGAAGAAATTGAATGAGTTTAAATAAGTAAAATGTAAATTAATAATCATCATGAAAAAAGTTGAAATGTCAGAAAAAAATTTTGGTGAGTGAAGATTAATGAGGACACCAAAAGAAAAAGGAGAAAAAAAAGTAAACAATGATTAAAAAAGTCAAGATTGTTAGTGTTAGAAATTAGTTACTACAATGAAATATGATGGCTCAAAAATGATTGAGACAGCAGGTGATCAAAAACATAAATGAATATTAAAATAATGAAGGACAATAAGTCAAGGTGAACTAACTGAAAATCAAGCCAGAGTGAGTTTAAAGAATTAGTAATGAACAAGAAAGGACAGCTCCTCTGCAGGTATAAAACCACCAGAGCTATGCTGATTTAGACCAGCTAAAGAAGTGCCTACATGCAGTCAGTAAACTCAGAAAAAAAACCCAAAACAGCCTTTCAATCCTGGGTCTCAACTGGAAGAAAGAAAAGTCACTGGTCACCAAGCTGAACTTCTGCCAATAGTATAGCAGGCTAAAATTTTTCTGATAAATAATTTATTCATCCAGAAATGCAGTCAGAGGTCTGATGTAACTATCTGCAAACTTGGACCTATTCACCAGGCAGCACTGTTTAAAAAAATTAAATCCTGAACACATGCAATTCTGAATCACTTTGTCTCAAATTAGAGTTTTTCACACGAAGTATTTTAAACTGACAAAAATTAATAACCAAAAAGATGTTTAAAATCCATTTCAGGTTGGAAAAATGTTTCACTTGACCTAAAATAATCTGGGGTGGTTCATTTTGTTCAGAAAATTGAAAATACATTCTTTTCACAGCTCTGTAGCTAAGACTATTTATGGAGACTCTGATATATACTCTAATCTCAGAAGCATCTAAAATACAATCAAAAACTATGTATTTCCAGTGTGTACAAATGATTACCCTTTAAACAATGCAGTATTCATAAACAGAAAATGCTACTCCAAACTCAACCAAGAACAAAAAGATCTGTATTCATGTTTAGGAATGTAAGTTCTTAAATGAATGAAAGATTCTATGACACGAACCACGAATAAATTTGAGATATCTCTACATATTTAGATGGAGATACTTAGCAATGTAGGCAGAATAATTCCTGAAGTATATTTTACAAAACATAAAGGAAAAAAATGATACAATATTAGTTATATTAGTCATAAATGGCCCCTTTTTATTGTATTACACCATAGCATATGGTATTTGGTAACACTAGCAGAGTAGCACTCAATTTCATTTAAAAGCTTCATACAGGAAAGTAAGGGAATTAAAGCTGGTCATGACTGTCCATATATGCTTATTTAAAGACTTTGACCAGCCTCTCTGAAACACAGGAATAAGGGAATTATCTGATACAGGGCAAGCATAAGATCCTAAACTGTTTTTTCCTTACAGTCCCAAGCACGAAGCTGAGCAAAAGACAAATCTGTCCACAGAAAGAAGCTTTAGACAATACAGAAATAGTGTGAGTAATGAAATGTGGATGCTAGCTAACCTGGGAGGAAGAAGGTTAGTACCTGTAGGACCTCCATGCTTGGCAGAGAATATAAGACAAGTGTATTTTCTGTATTATACACAGACACGAGAAACCACATAATTTCTTTCTCTTCTCAAGCTTCCTGGTATATATCATGAGCAGCACTGTGGAAACCAATAGTGTAGATACATGTGAAGCCTGGTGTGACTCAATGGAGAATTTGCCTCCAGTCCCTGAGAGCAAGAATTGAGTCCTCTCTCACTCACCTTAACAAAGTTCTGGTACATTCATACTTATTTTTGGCATCTCCTCAGTAAGTGTGCCAGGTTATTTTAACACATACTGCAGTATCTACAGATCAAACTTTGCCTTGACTCTGTCACAGACCAAAGGAAAAAGCATCCCAACAGAGAAGCTAAGGAAGGGAATCAGGAAACCCAGACTCTCTTCTCAACAGTTACTTTACTTTGTGTTCCTATACTTGCAACACTGATATACCATGGTTTGTTTTACAAAAGAAAATTCATTAAATGCTCATAAAGAATTCTGGGTTTCTCAGAGGGAAATAGTTACCAACATTCAGTATTATTAGAAATAGTATATGGAATAAGCTAAAGCAATCTGTCTCAATTTAAGTCAATATAAACATTTTTGTTTCATCTCCCCAGTATAATCTTCCTGCTAACTGCTGGTAAATGGCTGCTTTCTAAGAATGGTTTAAAAATTGTTTGCACAATCAAAACTGTATCATGTGCATTTAAGCAAGAGTAGAGCCAGAAACTAACTGTAGTTCCACCCTCCCCTGCCTCACCCAGTGAAGTCCACAGTAATGTACATTTTCAATTACTCTACATACAAAATTCAACAATTCAACAAACTGTCATATTAGCAACAATTGTAGTTCATTGGCAAAACCTAACACTATTATTACACACAAACTGTCTGCACAAAAATAGTGTAATTTCTCATTGAAAGAAATGTTGTTGTAGAGCTTCACCCAGCAGCAATGGATGGCACAATTTAGGCTATATGATTTCTAAGCAGAGTGCAGTCATTTAAATATCATTTTCAAGCAATCACTAGCTCTGCCTCTGAAAATATAGTAGCATCCAATATCTAATTATTATCCTGAAACATTCTACCTACTATATCTCAGAACAACACAAAAATGGACTTTTATTTATCTCGTCAAACATTGAATAGTTTAATGTTATGATAAAACAGACTGAAGTAGAATTAATAACTATCAGGTGCAGAATATTATTATACTAATTCATAAAGTACAGTTCACATTTTCTAGTATGATGAATTATCTTGTTAATGAGGGCTGAAATATAATAGAGCAGTTAATAGACTCTTTTAACTCATGTAATATAAGTTACTTCATACTCAGTTACTTAGTTTAATCAGGTAAAATACTACTGTATTATATTTTCAAGTTTCTTGGGGAGATAGCGTCTCTTTTGACGGAGAGCAAGATTACTTGGTAATAACAGGTCATCTTCATCAACCTAGGATGTCTCCTAAATTATCTTACGATTTCTACAGGTTTGGGAACATACTGAGCAATTACTAACAGCCAGCTGATGGGTGGTAACTTGCAGCAGATAATTTATTTCCTAAAAAAGAGTAAGTTGTCTCAGATATATTCTATGCATGTGGGCAGTAACCACAGAAGGGCTGATCCCTCATTTCTAGTTTACATGGCCATATAGGGGGTTCCCCCATTGTTTTCAAAATGGGAACAAACAGTACAGCAAAAAGATTGGCCAGAATCTCTCACAAAGATGCATTCTCGGAAAGGCAAAACCGCCATCCTGGGAATGGGAAAAAAATACCATGTGATTTAGTATAGTATCACGTATGATCAGATCTAGAAGTTTTGCTTCAGAACTGTGCAAAATGTTTGCAACAGAACACGATGAAACTATTCAACATATGATTGACTCCACGTGATATAAATTTGCACATGGAAGGACCACCAGAATTAATGAAACTCAACTGAATAATAGCCAGGGTGTAACTCTGTATATGTCACAGCATAGCTCACTTCCTAAATCTGATTATGTTTTTTTCAATTTTCTTGAACCCCAAGTTCAAAGCTCACTGCTGTCCAGTGAAAGACACTAAGGGAAATGTTTGCAACAACCCTAACAAATGAAAAGCACAGTGCTCTGCACAGCTCTCTTCTACTAATGCAGTCCTGGTCACATCTGGAGCTCCTTTTATCCTAAAACAAAGATAAATTCATATACGAGAACAAAGAGATATCCATGTCATTTGGTGTTATTTTACAAAAGAGAAACACCCCTCACCCCCCAACTTTCTGGTTTTCCCATGTCAGCAATCAGAGCTTTAAATCCATGAAAAGAGATTTGCATTCATTATTTAACCACAAGGCAAGACAACATTTTTAGAAAGCATCCAAGATTGACTAAACTTCCCCTTGGGTCTCCTTTCAGACATATCTTCTGCAACCCCTCACACTACAAACATTCCACTAGAAAAATGCATCTGCCAGGTTTTAAGATCACCTTATTAGCATATTATTTTCCTAGCCCACCCCCAATCAATAATACTTACCTTTCTCTTACAGCATTTGATAGGTCTTAATCCACCCTACAGTATCTCACTCAGCCTGCAGCTCTGGATGTGTCCTGATTTTAGAGCTTGTCATCCCTGAACATACCTCAGATAATTGTTTGATTCTCTTCCTAAATCCACCAGCAATTTTGGAAACTTGCATTACAAATAAAATTATTAATTTCTTTAGCTTCAAAACTGCTGTTGTTAATTATTACCATGGAAAATGTTATTTAGTGACTTAGGGCCTGATCCTGTTCTTACCAAACTAACTGCAGGACTCCCATTGCCTTCAGAGGAAGTAGGAGCAGGTTTTAACTTCCAAAGGCTTAAATACATTATTAGTAGAGTTTGAATGGACTTTACAACACGATTTTGCTTAAGTCAGACATCTTGTAAGAGATCAGAACATTCAAATGCTGAATTCTGACTCTGAGAAATGGAACATCTGGCGAAAGCTGGAGGTCATTTTACTTCTGCATTCTGTAGTGCATGTAGTTGATTGCAACTGCTGCAGCAAGTGCTGGAAATAAAACTGCTACAGGTAACTCCTGGTGCATAGTCTGGTGCTGGGCAGAATTTCTCATACACACAGCAGGACAACCTGAGTAATCTAAGATTGCAGAAGGAAATGGAGTGGAGGAGTAGATATGTTTGACATTATGTGGGTCAGAAGCAAGACTCTAAATCCCTTCTTAAACTTGTGCTAGTTCTGCAGAAACCACCATAAGCAAGCCACTAAAATAAAAGCAGTATTATTCCCCAACCAAATAAAAAGGAAAAAGCCTCATATACAGATGTTCAGGGAATTTTATAATTGACCTTTGCAGCATGAAGATTTAAGTCCTGTTCTGGGAAATCATTACTCACATACTTGATCAACTGTGTGCACCTCTGTGCCCCACTGACTTCAATTGGACTGGCTTCACATGTGAAGTTAGGTATATGTATAATTATGTTTAGGATTATCACTTCAACTGCAAGCTCCCTGGGCCAGGCTATGTCTACATCATTATCCATTACTAAGCAGAGCCTGTAGTAGCAAGCAATGCTGTGATAATTGTGTGCCGAATAATACAGTTCACAATAAGCAAAATAGTGCGCTTGGATTCTGTTCACATATTATTATTGTTGTGATTATTTAAAATTATAAGCACTTCCCACACCAAGTGATGCAACTGCTTAAATTCATCTCGGGGTGAAACATGTGTGACTCTATTTATTTTACAGATCTATTTAATATGGTTTGAATTACATCTGGTGGCTGCACATTTAGACTCCAATTTGGCAATCAGAGCCACATGTGTTGACATGTAAATTTACACAAACTTAAGCCTCAATTTGCTTTTTTGACAAAACCTAACATCTGATCCCCTTTCTCAGAAACATCAATACAAGTAAAACCTTGTTGACTTCAGTGGCAACTGCCTGAACCTTATACCACTTAGAGCTACTATGAGCATTAAAGAATGTCAGAGGGTATGTCTCCATCAGATCTTATTTCAAATCCGGAACTCACTTTGCTTCCTTGTCATCCCTGTTCACCACATTTTGCCTCACATTGCAGGGCACTTCCAGGTTCCACAAACTGGATTTCTCTTGGATGAAACTAGACTAGAACTAGATGCACTGGGAGTACATCTACTATACATCAGCTGCTAGTGGGCATTCAGTCCATGGGACCAGAAGTGAACTAGTTGAAGCAAAATCCACAGCACTCATGTGATGAACGTTGGGTCCTCAGCTCTAACTGTGTCACTGTACAGATCATATTCTACTTTTAGAACTCATCAGAACATTCAGACATTCATATTTGATTGCCTATTGCATTCACTCTATTTATATTTCTCTATACCAGGACTTTTGTAAAGATACTGATGTTTCCTCTGAGGACTGATCAGAGGGTCCTCTTCTATACAAGGACAAGCCTAAACATTCAGTTACATATGTAGTATTTCTTTCATACTTCAATTTCAAACTCCACTGCAAAGACATAAATAAATGCTGATGGAAAAGTTCATGAGTGCTACCTCAGTTTCTGCTAAATTGAACATAGCTTCACCCTAAACTTACCTGCTGGGTTTTGTTACTAAATGTTCAGCACCAACTGTTAGTACAAGTACCATTACAGCCTTTCCACTAGCACTGTAAATATTTGGTTAATGATTTCCCTTAAATCAGCATTTCTTATACTAGGATATATTATGAGGAAAGCAATGATATCAGAACATCCTTTTCACTCACTACTCCCAACCTCTGTGGCAATTTGCAAAGCCCAATTTGTCCTTTGCAGTTTCACTGATCTAAGATGAAGATCTTAAAATCTCCCAGGAGGCCTTTAATTAATGACTGACATGAATACACAAACACTCTCACTCAGGCTGACACTGGAAGTTAACAAATATATCTGCAGTCCCTCAGGATTTACTGACAGTCTTTTCTTAAACTCCAGCTTGCAGAGCTGTTGCTCTAAACGTCTTGGTTCAAAAGGGGCCAGAATGCTGCTGCCTTCTTCAAATGTTGATATAATTTCTTGAAAGAAGATGATTACATGTTAGCTCACCTTTTCCTGTTCTACTTGGTAAAGATACACTTCAGGTACATGCATAGTAAGGATATGTACTCTCCTGTATGTTTAGATCTTAAGCTTCAGCTCTTGAAGCGCTTTCTGAGGAAAGCTCTCTGTGAAATCCTTCCCTTTTTTAAGGGTATATTACCAACAGTTATGGAACGACAGGCCAATGCCTCATATAAAAATGGAAAGGTAATTTCTGTATTTCCCACCACACCACCAATGTTAATTCACTGTGTGTATAGCTACTCTGTCGCCATTACACATGCACTGATGACTTCCTTGACATCTGCATTAGTTGTGTTAACAGAGATGTCAGTGAAATGTACTCTTTTAGAGTGCTATTGACAGGATCAGAATGCCTTTGCTCTTTCTAATACTACTTCCTCCTTCCCACAGTTCAGCAAGACTGTTTCTAACAAAAATATAATCTGTTTATAAGAGATCTCTAATCCTCCTTTCTCTGCAGAGGTTCACATCAGTAAGCAGGGTCATAAATATTTTAATAGGTTACTGGAAGTTTGCTGTGGTGTGTGTTGGAACATGCTACTTTACAGGGATCCCACTAATATGCACAATGGGAGCATCACTGGAAACAATCACCTTTTCTCTCCAGCAGGCGTATCACAGAACCATTCTGTGGACAGAAAGGGACCAAGCCACATGATAGTCATGTCACTACTGTGACAATTTAGCAGACATAAAATACGAAAGTGGCTATAGAAAGCAACAGCAAAATCTCACAGAAGAAATCTTTATCACCTATGCAGCATGAACTGGAGAAGCAAGGAGGTATTCAGTAAAGTAAGAGTCACTAAAGCAATGTGGGATCTGCCATGCAAAAGAGTGTTAAAATAACGTATCAAGTAAGCTGGGCAGGTCAGGTAAAGAAACGCTGCAAGATACTGAATACCTCAGATGCATCCTGCATCTCCCATTCAGGCGGATATCTAACACGGCTCTTGTCCACAGGCTTCAGAGGTACCACATAGGCCTGGGCTTGTTCAGCTCAGCAGTGGGAAAGGAATTTCAGAGAAAAGAATGTTTTATTTCACAGAAACTGTGTGTTGGGAGAAGATTATTTGCAAATTTGCCTGAAACCTGAGAAAGATTTAAAACAAAAAAGTGAAAAACCTGTAATTACTTCATAGCAGTTAGTGTAAGTAACAATACTGAACAAATTGCAGTGATTACAAAATCCTCTATAAATATGGGTAGCACTATTCTTGACAATAATTAGTGTAGAGCATCTTTTCAATAGTATCATGATTAATATTTATTCTGATGTCGTTTTTGTTCTGGGAGATGGGAGGGGACAAAAGGGAAGGGAGATAACATTCTAAGAGAGCTGAGTATGTTTGAGAAGCACAACCAAAAGCACAAAAAAATCTGCTTTATTTTCCTGCTTACTGTCATCTCCCCTCCCCTCAAAAAGGCAATGCAAATGGTGCTTTACTGGTTTTAAAAGTAAAGCCAGAAATTATGTGGAGTTGGGACTGCTGAATTATTCATGAGTTCTGATTGAATGGGATCATTATCTCTGGCCTTACAAGCTAATAAATACTGTCTAATGCCTGGGTACTGTTTTGATCTAATAGTGTCAGAGAAAAAAAGAAAAAAAGAAAGGAAAAAAAAGACATTTTTTGCAAGCTAGAGCCTAAATTAGGGAGGAGCTCCCTGATGAGCTCATTGCAGGAAAAGCATGGGGCTTTCTTCTCTTCCATTCACTCCAAGGTTCACTTTGCAGTTCTGTCTCATTTGCTGCAAAGGCATTTTAACTTGGCCATGAGGTTAAGATCTTGCTCAGTGGTATCTATACAATGACTTATCATTTCTTATTCCTTTCCTATTTTCAATAGTCTTAACCTTTTTTTCCCCCCGCTTTCTAATTTCTTTCACCTTACAGTAGAAAATACCCCAAACCTGAGTACTTTCAGAGGCAGACAGAGCACAGGATATGATTATACTATCTAATCATCTGCCTGTCAGCAGTCAAATAATCTTAAATTGCACTGTTCTGTGATTTATTTCAGGATGGACTGTGGAGAGTCTGTACTCACCTGATTTAATATCACTATAAACTAAACATGTATGTTACCTGAATTCAGGTTCTGTTCAGAGGGCTATCAAGAAGGAAGGGAATTTGTTAGAGGTGCAATGCCAGCGTTTGTTGATAATATTTGAAGCAACAATAACAAAAAATGGTTCAAACCCCACATAAATTAAAGCCAAGATATTTCACTGGATAGTTTTTCATATGCTTTCTTGAGGGTTACTTTTAGAATAGGACTTGTTTCAATAAGAGGAAATAATTAGGATATTATTACAAGTTTAAAAACCCCTCATAATTAGATAGGGATTAGTAACTTCGTTTTCATATGATTAACACAATAAAACCCATTTTTCCCCAAAGTAATCGGAAGCCTATTAAGCAACATGAGATCATATATCAAGGGGCCTTTTAGTAATTCAGCAATTTGTAACATTTCCACAGACTGAAAGCCTTCCACAAAACAGCTGGCTTCATTCTATCAAGAAAACACACAGTTTTGGGTGCATTTATTTCAAGGTCTAGCACAGTCCTTGAAATCATACCATTTAATTAAGGATTTTTTTAACACAAGTTAGAGGTGTGTGAACAGCTAGGTAAAAGTGTGAACAGCTTCTCAAATAGTTTAACAGTAATGCAGCTCTCTGCTCTTCTCAGTTTAGCATGGGAGCACCCACCTGATACATCTGGATTTTAAGGTGTAAGTATCATCTCCTAATAATTGGCACACTTCAAGCTTACGAATGCCTAGTTTTACGGTATTTTGTTAATAAAATCGTGTTAAATGCTTAGCTCCATTATAATAAGTAAGCTAAATATGTAGCAAATTATTGATACACTTGCTCTTCGTACACACAGCTCATAAACAATAAGTAATAAAGAAAAGATGCGACATAAGTTTATAAATTTAGTTTCGTGATGTTACTCAGTGGAATAATTCTCCAAACATTACCATTTTAGTCTCCTTTTTTGGTGCTTTTAACTGCAGTGAAAATACAAAATTGTTCCTTTTGTTGTTATTAAGTAGGGACATGGTTGCCCATCCTGGCTTTTCCGCATTTTCTGCATATGATGCCAGTCACTGCAGCCAATGAGACCTTCAGACAGTAGCCATTATCTGTCACACTCCTGGACCAAAATAACAAATAATATGCCTGGAGGTGCTGCGTTTTGTGACTGCTAGTTTCCCCGCATGGCATATGCCTAGATAGACTCAGATGAGAGTGATTGCACAAAACTGTGATTGTGAGATGACTTAGCAGAACCCGGGATGATGTCCTAATGGCCTCCTGCAGAGGGGAACAGGGGTAATTGTTTGTCAGGGGAAGGAACACATCTGTAAGGAGGCATCCTCTGCAAACCAAGCAGCCATGTGGAAAAAAGAAAGGGAGAATCACAGTGCAGCAAGGCTGTATTCGAGCCTAATAAAACAAATAAAAAAAAAGAGGTGAAAAATGAAACAAGGTATTAAATGAACATGTTAAAAAGCCTGTTACTGAATTGAAAAGAAAACAAGTTGTCTCCAGGCAGTATGGTACTTATAAAAAAGATTAGGTAAAATTTTGGGATTCCCAGCAAGGAAAGCTACAGTAACAAACACAGGAAATCTAAATGCATTCTCCCCCAGCAAAAATGGGCACAAAGCAACCAATTTTCCTGCGTGTTCTCACGTGTAACAAGGTAGCTAGTCACCAACCCTTTGCTGCAAAATTTTCTCTTTCCAACTTTTTAATCTTCCATTTAAAATATCTAATTTCAGTGTGATCATTGCATAGAAAATTGACCTGGTGCCAACATCCTTTCCAGAGCAAAGCTATTGGAATTGAGAAACCATCAATGTCAAGCCAGGCAATTAGGGCATCAGTCACATCAGTGGGAACTTGCCTTTAATGTCAACTGAGGCAGAAACAGGCCCTTAGAGTATATTAAGGACTTCTTTCAGCATCTTCTATTTGATCAGAAATAAACTGGAGCAAACAAGCTAATTAATCGCATACAGAATGAATTCCCCAGTCTTTTCAGCCTACATCTTAATTATTTATTTTCTAACTACAGAACAAACATACTAATCTCAACAGAAGTAATATTTACTACAAATAAATCAACTGATTATAGCTTCACTGACCTATAGGCTATAGGAAAGAGTAGCCCTGACCTATAGGCTATAGTAAAGAGTGAAAATTCTTTAAGTTTCATAAAATCATCCATTCACTACACCTTAAAATAGGCATCTAGGCACCATAATGTAGAAAAGCTCTGCTGTTTTGTTTGTGGGCTTTTTTTTGTGTGTGTGGGTTTTTTTTTTTTGGTTGTTTTTTTGGGTTTTTTTGTTGTTCTTTTTTTAAATGATACATACTAAAATCTCTATAAAATAAGCAGAACATTAAAAAAAATACCTTCTAATCAGATCTAGCTGCAATGAAAAAGCTTCTGCTACGAGTAATTGAATGAAATTTACAAACAGAATTGGACAAATAATAGCTATTTTTATTTTGATGGGTCACTTGGACCAAATAGAGCTATAAAAATATTTTAAGAAAAAAAAATTACAGAAATCAAAATAGCAATTACTCTGCACCAATATGGAGTGAATTGCATTGCTTCATTTTCAAATAACCTATTTTAAAACCTTTTTCCACAAATGGAGGTTGATTTTAAATAGGAAATGAGTCTCTGAAAAGTTAGTTTAATAAAAAAGTATTCAAATGAAACATTTTAACATATTCTAAAAAAATCAGTATTCTCATATTTTCTTTCTTTTTTCCTGCCAAAATCATCCACTGCAATTAATCTAAATATTCAAATGCTCCCAATCTCTTAATAAATGCTACTTTGAGGGATCTTATTTCCCTAGAGCAAATGTTATTCAGTCCTATTCACAAACATTTGGCATAAAGTTTCAAGTTGAAGAATCTCTCTTCAAAAATACACCAAAGATATGCTAAAAGCCAAGTAAGAAGACTTTCACAGGGCATGCTGCTCTGCAAATGAATAGGGGTTTGAGCACGATGCTATGCAATAAATTCAACACTGTGCATAGTTCCATGGCACACAGGCTTGTATTTTTCTTCAGGAAAATAACAAGCAAGAATATGGGAGCATCAGTTAAGCAACCAGTGACAGTACTAACCTGTTTGACCATCAGCTGAAAAAAGGATAACCTTGTAAAGGCCCTTCCACTCACACTGGAGTGAGTATTCCTTTTTGAAGGGAAAAAAGGATGCCTGTTGTTTTAGTAACTACAATTACTCAACAGTCTTGTTAGCAAAAAATACACAGTTCATTAACATGGTGGTAACATAAGGGGTAATCGCAAATTTATCTCAAATCTGTTTGAATGGGAAATTGGGCTTTCAACTAAACCAAATGGTCTTGGGTTAAGTATTTACCCACCAGGAAAAAAAAAACAACAAATCAGAAATTGAATTGGGGGGGGGAAAAAAAGCAAAACCTAGAATATATTTTCTTTAAAAATTGAGGGCTTATTCCCTCCTTTTGACATTCACAAAGGTGAGTTTTCTATAGGCAAACTGGTCATGGGAACAGAGGAAGTACATACTGCTGAAGAAAAAGGGTTTGTTTTCTCAGTGACCTGCCTGCATTTCCCACTACCTGATCAGAACTCCTCAGCTGTAACTTCAGTCTCAAAGCAGACCATGCAGCAGCAGTACCATAATTGAGAATAAAGATGGGTTGCTTGGACAAACAGAACCCAAGTCTGACAAATAACTTCCTAAAAAAAAGACAGGTCTATGTATCACTCCAGAAACATGAAAGTACATACAAAGTGGTGGGAGGAAAGACACAAGTTGAGTTTTAGGTTTCACCTATTTCTGTGCTCTTGTCAACCAGTTTATATAGCCCTGTGGTGCCTGAAGAGTATGTTATAAAGCTCAGATTCAGACCAATTATCCGCTACTAAATTCAGAGTCCATCATAAACTTTCTATTCTACATATAATATGCTACAAATTTTTACATTTATGACATATTCAGATTCTAAACAGTTGAACTAGATGATTATTGTAGGTCCATTCCAAATGAAATACTCTATTCTAAACATTTTGAGATAGCAGAAATCTTTTCTATTATATTGTGTGAACAATTAAAGCTTACATTTTTTATGAGATTGGAAAATTATATGAAAACTTTTAAAAAATACTAAAGTGACAGAAAACATAAAAATCACTATTTCTTTTCTACAATTTTTACTACAGATCTTATGAACATGATTTAAAACCATTTTATTACACTACTTAAAGGTTTTTATGGTTTTTTAATTATTAAAACTAGTTCTGAGTGAGTTGCCTTCTGTTGTAACACTGAAGAGAATTTGCATCTAATTGCGAGGATACCAGCATGTGTTTTAAAATTGAAGAACATTTAAATATTTTAAATAGTGCTTTTATCCTATTAGTTTTGAAAATTATAAAGGTCAACCAAAAAAGTAAACTGGCAGCAAAGCAGTGCTTTAGCAGTGGTTCTCAGGCTGCATACGTTGTCTTTCTTTCACCATACTGAAAACATCGGAATACTCCTAAAGCTACCCTCATCCTGGTGGTAGAACAGAGCATGCGTTTGTGTCTTCATGCTGGATTTTTGGTGAGCTTTTCTACTCAAAAAAACCATGAAAAGCAAAGTATAAAGTAGTAGAAGCAGTAAGATCTAATTAGTCCTGGAACACAAAATGGTAAAACTGGCTTACAGTATCTCAAAAAGAACAAGATATTCTAAAACGTGACAGGAAAGAAGAAAACATTATAAAATGTGGTGGAGGTACCAGCCAGTCTGCGTGATCATTCATGAAGAAACCTTAACCAAAAGAGAAGAACTAGGAATTCCTTTTCACAGGAATTCAGGCAGTAGGAAATTAATTCAAGTTCTGTTCTTATGAGGAGATAAAGCAGGATTTCACTGCTACCTCAAAACTGAGTTCTTGAAATAGGAAATGAAAGCAAGAATAATTTGAGAAAGAAATGCTGTGTTAAATGAAGTCTAATGTCTCTCCTACATGCTTTACTTCAGTGTGTGTATTAAAATACTGAGTAATAAGCATGTGATCAGTCATCTGTTGAATTCTGTTCAAATTGGTTGCTTGCCTGAACCAAGTAGCAGATGTGGGCAACTCAAACTTAAGTATGGATATTTTCTCATTTTCTGTCCTTAACTTCTGACATCACACCTTGTTCAGTTTACACCTGTGGCATTCTGCTAAACCATTCTTCTTCAGAAGAAAAACAGCATAAACAGCCTAAATGCTGCTTTACACAGGAATGACAACAGAAAGCACTCAGTTTAGCAGACACTCCAGATTAAATATTTCCTCTCCTACTAGCCATTATCTTCCTGTTCCTACTGTATTTTTCTGTCTTGTTGTGTAGTTCTCTGGTAGAACCTTGTTGCCTTGCTAGGAAAACATGAAATGAAATTAGCATACTGGCCTACAGTAAATCACAGCTCATAGTGACAGTAGGCAGCTCTAAAGATGTCTCCATTACTTGTCCATAATAGGGATAGAATACGAGGAAATGGCCTCAAGTTGTGCCACAGGAGATTCAGATTGGAGATTAGGAAAAATTTCTTCACCAAAAGGTTTGTCAAGCATTGGAAGAGGCTGCCCTGGGAAGTGGTTGAGTCACCATCCCTGGAGGTGTTTAAGAGACAAGCAGATGTGGCACTTATGGACATGATTTAGTGGTGGACTTGGTAATGTTAGGTTAATGGTTGAACTCGATGTTAAGGGGTCTTTTCCAACTTAAATGATTCTATGAAAAGTTACTGTTGTATGCTATTTTACAGACATAGGTATACTGTTGAAATGCGTTTCACTAATCTGTGCACACATATATGCATATACCTTTTGTAAGCTTTCCTAATTAAGCATTGACAAACAAAATTTTTGCACAGAATTTTTGTATGTGGTATCTAGCTGCTGTATTTAAACTTTGCATTATCATCTTACAGTGAATGCTAATCAGTAAGCATGTATGTGAGTATTTAAGACTTACCATAACATGATATTCAAGGAGTATACTGCATTGCAATGTTGCCACACCAAAATAAGTTTGTAAAATATGATTTTTTTCCTATCCTAACAGCTAATAATAAAATTTATTTTTTTTTAAACTAGAGTAAAAGATACGAGTATCTGATTACTCTCACTCTTCTATGCTAACACATGCCTATAAAAGTCTCAACTAGAGCTACAGTTTTTCACTTGGAACACACACCAAGTGGTCAAGAGCCTGAGAAAATCAAGAACTGATGGGATGGGGAACACAGGTGGTTCTCAAATGCGATGCAGCAAGAGCACCCTGTGGGGATCCATCACTCTGTGGAGAATTAGCCAGAGCTGGCCATGTTGACTGTTGACCTTTAGTGACCCTTCAAGCTCATTCCTCTTACAAATCCCTGAGGCCAGCATAACTCCTCAAGAGAGCATATGACAAAACTGTAGTCCAGGAATCATATTTAGACTATGCAAGAGGCAGATACTGGCCATGTGCCCGTTTGAGCCAATGGATAAGTCATAACTATGTAGAATGGAATTTTATATTGAGAAATCTCTTTATGACATCCAAGGCAGTCACCTGAAAGTCCTTAGTTTGACCAAGGTATAACAGGAATTTGAAGTTTCCAGGCAAGCATCCTGAAGTGCATGTCTCGTGACGTGCAGTATCACCCTTCATCTGAGGAAGCATCAACAAAACTGGTGTGGTCTTGAAAAAAGTCTTTCCGTAAATCAGATTTTTTCTGGAAAAACAAATTGAGCTTTTTCCGGTTCTTTCCACTGTGACCTAGTCTCACTTTCTCTCTGGCAGATATCCCTAAGAAATGGCATACAAAACAGGAAAATGTTGATTTGCCATGTTCTACCTCAGACTGATTTAGCATAACACTGCAGTATTTTTTTGTGTCTTTTATATCCCCAATCACTTGATTACGCAGTTGTATCATTGCTGAACCCCAGCCCATAAAAAATGAGGGAACACAATGACAGTCAGCCAAAACAACACAAACAGCTGCTTGTCTAGACGTATTAGTAGTGTCCTGAAACGCTGGCAGCCTGGTGACATAAT
Source organism: Nestor notabilis (assembly GCF_000696875.1). Taxonomy (NCBI): domain Eukaryota; kingdom Metazoa; phylum Chordata; class Aves; order Psittaciformes; family Psittacidae; genus Nestor; species Nestor notabilis. The sequence goes on from NW_009918968.1 coordinate 127,407, forward strand.
CTAAAAAAATTTGTGTGACTGTTCTCGAAATGTTTTATTGTGATTATGTAAATCTACTCATTTATTTTCACTGGAAAACATTAAAATGCAGGCAAAAAAAATAATGAATCATTCCTCCCTTGGTTCCTAACTAATAGTATGATTCAAAGGGATGTATCTGCAAGCTTTTTTCTCTAATGAAAGACTCCTAAGAATAGCATATTCTATAACATGAAGGCACAAATTAATAAGTGCTACAATATAATTATTTTCTTTCTGTTACGTGTGCCTGTTTTGCTGTGGCAATTATTTGGTAAATGCTATTAAGTTGTTTGCAAAGCCTATTTGATGTTTCACCTCTGATTTAACTAGCAGAAGTCTGTCCCTTTGCAGTAAACAAAGTTTAACTTTCTTGTAAATTCCTAGTTGAATTTATAATTTCATTTCTTTGGGTTTTTTGTGTATCTACTCCTAATTATAAATTGATGGCTTTGTTCAATTAAACTTGAACGTAAACTCCACAAAATATATTACAGATTTCCACCAATGACACAAGGTATCAACAGTCTCCACACAATCACTGTAGTCAAAGTTCCTGGTTTCCCAAATGCTGAAGAAGAATAACAAAATTTTAAAAAGAAAAGCAGATAATGGGCTCTGACTTGCCCTAGCCATAAAAGATGTTGACATTTGTGGTCAAAACAAGGAGGAAGTTCTTGAGTCATGAGCCAGAACTTTGGGTGCTTCACTTCCCCTCCCCTTGTTCGTGTGATTTTTCAAAGTTACGTCAGGTTGTCAGAGATCCAACCTGCAATTTTTCCTGACTTCAACTTGATTACACCTTTGAAAAACTCAGCATCTTTGAAAATAGGGCACCTTTGAGGACGGAGCACTACACAAAATGCCTCTAAGTTTCCAAAGCATTTAATGGCTAGAGATATTCTGACTTTCTTGGCTGCTCAGAGGGTCTTAGAGGTAGAAAAGGTGAATAAGGAGATCAGAATTTGACCCCGTTTTTGTCACTTTAATATTTGGCATTTCTGTGGCCTATAAAGACTAGGGAAATCATTTAAGAACTAATGAAGAGCTATTTACCTCCTAAATCTTCTTCCCTTGAGTAATGAAATAATTACCCTCCCATAATCATGGAAATATTCAACTTGAATCTTAAATTGAGCTGTTGTGAAAAGTGGTAGTGATGTTACACAGGTGATCACCATGGTAACATTTGAAAAGTGCACTGTCGTCAAGCCAAGAATATAGTTCTGCTTTTCTAAGAACAGTATAGGAGACTAGGACTGAACTATTCCAAGATCCCATAATGGTAAGTGAAAGTGAACATTTAGCTGTCTTACCCACTGGGACAAGGGTTTGGGGTTTTTTTGTTTGTTTGTTTCTTTAAATAAAAGGCAAAACCCCTCAAAAAACCCTTCACAGCCAACCACCAGCACACTGACCATAAACTGAATTACTTTGTAATACTACTTTTAGCTTTGTTTTGTTTATTCTCTGTACGTTAATTCAAGGCAGATCCCAAAGGAACAACGGGGTAAGACTACAAGGAGAAATCAAAAGATGTTATTTGCATAACTTAGATAATTACACATTTTGCAAACTATTAGAACAGTTACTTACCTTTTAAATTGTGGCTCTTTTACAAATGACCCCTCTCCTTCTGCTTGATTCTTTGATTTCTTATGCAATGTGATTTTCTAAACTGGCAATGGTCACTGCATCTGAACCCTGTCCACTTCAAGCTACCCAGTCCAAGTGCCAAAAGCACAGATCTTCTTCACTTTTCAAGGGACACAGCTCAAGGGATGATCAAAACTAAGAACGTTGTTTTCATCAGCAGTCTAAGAGATACAATGAAAGACCATACTTTGATTATTCATGCTTTTACAGAAACAGTCTGAGATTAAAACCTCTCAGATTATGTAAAACATACAGGACAGCACAGAGGAGAGGGGCAATTTTTGCTACATTTTTGCAGAAACCAGAGGATGAACTAACATTCACTGCAAATAAGTGACTGGAGGCTCTGTATCAAAGCCAAAGGAGCTAAATGCCTCCCAGCTCAAAGATACCATGATTTTCACTTTGATGGTTGCTTTTCTGCCTAAATGCCATGTGGTATGAAAACATAACCATTCAAAAGGGAGATTCAGTATCTGGGATACTAATTTTATGTTAATTAGTATAGAGAAACTGAACTGTCAATGATGCTAGAGCACACACTGCAGTGGAGACAGCAGATGAGATGCTCAAACTGCAGTTTAAAGCTGAGATAGGAAAAAAATAATCCTTCTTAAAATGTACAGTACATTAAAAATCCATATCATAAAATAAAAGATTTTCAGAAAGGATGTATACTTTTAGCAAATTACCAGGAAGTGGAGCATAACATTCTCCTGTAAAGGACATTCTTTCTACTGAAGAATATACCTGAGGAACATTCACATTCATTCTTCAGGCAGTATAAGGAAAGCTTCCTGCCAGGAAACTGCAATGTAATAGCAAGCAGCAGGTGAGGTAAGAACAGTAATAAAGGCCACATATCCAGGCTCTGAAAATATTCTCACATTTGCCTTGAACTAACAAGTGATCTGCATAGTGCATAGTGGATTTCTAAAGACATAACCTTCATCTAGTGGCTAGTGAATTAAACTATTCTCTGATAATGTTGAGATTTATCTCTCCTAATTTTAGCTACCTAAAACCTAGACATCTAATGCAAACTGGTTTTCTTTGTAGCCAGTGACAAGTGATGAGTAGATACACCAATGGTAATATACCCTATGTCAGCATCCAGAGGGCAGTTGTCCCATCCTAGTACTTCTCTATCATGCACAGTGGAGTTTTATCTCCTAAAATTAAAAATGCATCTGCTAAACTCTGAATTACTTAACAGTTGTTACTGCACATGAACTCCAGCCTTAACTAAATAGAGGACTGTCCATACCTGCTCACTAACAATATCAAGTCTGGAATGAGAGTGGTACAATTCTACCGTTTGGCCTAAAGAGCCCTTCAGGTTACAGTGACAAACCAAACCACTGCAAAAGCAGCCAAAATTCTGCCCCAGTAAAATGGGAGCAGAGGCGACAAAAGATTCTTCTGTCTGCTTAGCACAGGAGAAGATGCAGACACTGCAAAAGGAAGTAGAGCTCAAGATCATTTTGATGTACGTAAAGAGGTGCTGAGGCTGAAACAGCATGTGGTATCAAGTTAAAAAAAAAAAAAAAAAAAAAAAACCACAACAAAAACCCCTACTTTAGCCAAGTACAGATAAGGAAAACTCACAGGCTTCTAGAGTGCTCCAAAGGCATAGATCAGTGTGAAGTGTTAGACTTTGAGCAGCACTTCTTTCTTCTGTGGACAGCAGGGGCATCTGACTAATACAAGATCACCTACAGTTCTCTCTCGGAGACTTTAGAAGCTGTAAGAGGCCTCTTTAATCCTGGAGAGCCTGGGAAAACCATTTTAACAGATGACACAGTCATAGTAGACTATGGTTGTGTGAAAGAAACAGCAGATTTCTTCCCTGGAAGAAGTTCTGAATCAAATGTCCCTTTCACTGACTCCACTGTCCAAGCCATTTCAAATGTGCTTGTCAGTCCGTGGTCAGCCATCCTTCCCAGAAGCCTTCCCATTTTCCTAAATATAGCACTTTCAAGTTGCAGCCCTGTTTGTCTCCTTCCCTTGAGTGGGATTAAATGGCTTATCCTCTCATGACCCCTTCCCAGAGCTGCTCTCTGGAACAATCCTGGTTCTGGACAGGAGACCAAAGGGGGCTCAGCAGTACAAATGCTTTTACCCCCTCAGAGCCTTCCAGTGAATCTGTGGACAAGAAACAGCTTTTTAAACAAAAGTTTTAGCTCTTTGCCAAAGAATACACAATTTAGGAAAAAGGGTCCAAAGCACAGAAGAGTGTTATCTAAATATTTCATTACCTCAGTGTAACCACTTTATTCCAAATGAAGAAGGATCCAGCTCATTCCTGCCTCTCCTGGAAGACACAGTTGTCTTGCTTATAATGCTTTCCGCTCCCTGCCTATGTATGCTTGTTCAACCTGCTGACAAAGCCTTAGTCTCTTTAGTGTAAAGTTCAGGACTGAGGAAAAATAAGCTTAGTACAGATAAAGATTATTTTCTAGGTCAGGTGGATACAAGCCTCAGGTATTCACTAATTAATATCTTCCCCATTGTGTACTCCAGAAGCACTAGTATTATCTAGGATGGATTCTTATCTCTGCTTTCTTCCTCAGTCCCTTTGTTTCTTTCAGAATCTGACTAACTCTGTACTGGCTAATAGATAATTAAGGTGGTTTTATTTATCAAAAAGTAAAGCTCATGGATCTCTTAATCCTTAAAGCCATATTAGAGTATAAGGTATATTTAGTGAATAATTTGCAAACTGAATGCTTTACAGGCTACAGTTCTCACCTAAAGAGACAAATGTCATACAACCATCATTCAAAAGTATATCATACTGGAGAAAAGGTTTCTGCCTTCACTCTTGAGCAGTAAACTCATAATTCATTTTCTATTTGCTTGTCTTGGCCACAGCATTGCATACACAAGAAAATGCCATGCAATGAAACCTTTTGCACTGACTATTCTGATAGCAAATTACAAGAGCCCTTAGAGCTAAAAGGAAAACTAAGAGTTCTGGGTGGTCACTGTGGGTGGTGAATAAGACTACACAGTGTCTGGTCCTATCCTATGCCCTCCCAAAGTAGAAGGGTATGGCCTACAGACCATACGCATAGGTAAATTATTCAGATGTTATACTTGGGGGGTCATATGCACAACAGGAGTGGGATCCCTGTAGCTGGAGAGTAAAGAAAGACAGACATTTATTCATCAGCACAGTGCACTAGAAAGTACTTCCATCATTCACACTTTCATGAAGTAGTACTTAGAGTAAGAGCTCAATAGGAAAAATAAGGAAACTACTAGTAGCTTCCTTGTGCTTACATTTGTATTACTCAGATTAGAATTTGTCACTCATTTTACACTCACATAGGAGATAAAGTAGAATCAAACAGCTGGAAAAGATACAAAATGTCATCTAAGCTGTATCCTCCCAAGGGAATAATCTTCCTTAAAGCACCCATATTAGATACTTGTTTGTTCCTAACGACCTTTAACACTGGATATTCCATAGCCTCCTCTGATAGCTTATTCCAGTGATTTTCACATTACAACATTAACATCCCTCGTTATTAGAAAGTTTTTTAAATATCTCAGCTGCATCATGTTTAAGCCCTCTCTGCCTATTCTTCACAATTGTGGAGAACAAATATATTTTCTTTTTATAGCAGTTATTTCTTTATGTGCTATTATCAGATGCTTACAAACACACAAATGCTTCAGTATTATTTTATTTAGGCTCAGTTACTCCTCTTCCAACCATTCCTTGCAGGTCACAACCTCTACAGATTGTCACTACTGTCCTCTGGACTACCTCTCTTTGGTCCACAATTTATTTGAAGCAGAGTGTCCGCAACTGGAAACAACAGTCCTGGTGCTTAATATAGCATTTGTCCTCATGTTTATATCCTAGTGCATCATCTGAAATTTTTTAAAGAGCTCACCAGTTTTTACTTGCTTCTGACCTGTGGTCTACCTTGCCTACCACCTAATTTCTGGCAAAACTCTTCTTTTGCCAGTGCTGTCCATGTTGGTTATATATATTTGTAAACTACGCCTCACTCCCCACTGGGAAGTCCTCATAGTTTCATGGCAGCTGCAAATTTAATAAGCTACTCTCTAGCTCACTGTTTTAGCCGTTAATGAAAGCAAGAATAATATCAGAACAGAAACCTTTGGATGCTCACCCAACATATCTTTTGGTAGTGAACCATTGTTAATTACTTGCTCTGTATACGTCTGTGTATTTTAGTATCTTTCCAGCAACTGGAATAAAGCTGTGTGTCCTATGAATTCCTCAGTTTTCCCAGTCTCTTCTATATATATACTATGTTTGCATTTTCTAACATCTAGGTAACTTTTCTATCCTTCAGGAGTTCCTACAGATAACTGCTAGAGGCTCTGGGAGTTCATCAACTAGCCCATTAAGTACCAAGGACAAAGTTCACCTGCTCAGCTAGCATGAAAACATCTACATTTTATACATACTATGTAACCTGTTTCTTCCTTACACTTTCCTGTTGGTGCTTATTGCAGCTGACCTTTATACTGAAATCTGACACAAAAGGCATGACACTTGAGCCCTTCTACTATCACCCTCAAATAGCCTTCCCTCTCTCTTCAATAGCTTCTCTGATTTATATGCTTGCTGTTGACCATAGCCAGCTGACCTAGTTTCCACTTTGTACAATCTTCCTTCTTATGTTTGAAGTATGTGAAGAGCTCTTGATTTAGCCAACTCAGGCTCTTACTGTATTTACTATCTTTCCTCAATGGGATAATTTGCACTGTGCCCTTAGTAGAGTTTCCTTAAGGAACTGCCAGATCCCTTTTTACCTTCTTACTTAGACCAGCTTCCTAACAATCCTATTTCTACTGTTCATACAGCAGACTAATTAGACTAATACTATTCCCAATAAGGGCATCAAAGATCATAAAAATCAGGTGTGTGATACTATTATTTTTTATTTCAGACACTTTCTGAAATGTTGGATAAACAGATTTTTCACTTCACCCAGGAGAGGTGAAGTGAAAAATTCTTCTACACCTTCTAAAGAGCAGATTTTTTTCCAGCAATTTTTAAACTGACTGTTATGGAATTCAGTACCAAGTGAAGGATTCAAATAGTCGCTACTCATGACCTCCAGTTAAAATAACATGCAGATTCTTACAGGTGAAAGCTAAGCATCTTCTTTTTCTTGAGATGCTCCTCTAATGATTCCAGTCTCTCTTTTCTTGGGTATTCATGCCTCCAACTCATTCAACCTTTTTCCTTGAAATCATTCTAGTCAATATGATAAGCTGTGGTAACACGCTGTTCCCAAGATTTCTAGGAGTCTGTAGTATCTTTCGGCATTGCTACACAAATAACAGCACAAAGAGCAAGAAATGTGATGTACTACAAAACCAGAGCAAAAGTCAATCTCCTAGATCTCCATCCATTGAGTTCTGGGTTTTGTGAGGTTGTTACTACTTTTGACACTTTTATTCAACTGCTTTTGATGGAGTTACCAAGGTTTAGATTCCTTTCACTTTGAAGTGATCCCAAGCTCTTAACTTGAAATAAATGCAATTTCTTTTAAGACCAAACATGAAAGTGTGAGAATTTTCAGTGCATAATGCAATCTAAGAAAAAAACTCAACCCTAAACTATCCAATAATAGTGATTTTAAGAGCAAGAGGGACCAAGGTTTGATCTTTATAAAGATTGTAGTGATGGAACAGAGAGAGAATTAAACCATCTCAACTATTCAAAACAATTCTAAGTAATTTAAGAGCATCTATGCCATTGACTTATGCTCTTGTTACTTAGCCACTTCCGAAAATCCCTGCTTTGTACTACCAAATCATTAGCGATCCCTGTCTAACTGAAAGAAATAAAAATACAGCTTGTCTGGAATTGGGCTGCTGTTTATAGTGCAAATTTGTAAGCATTCTTCCCTCCTCACCGCCCCCCTCCAAAAAAAAGGAAAAGCAAATCATTAATTTACAGTGATTTAGCAAGTTTACATCCTGGACCAAACACGATAAATCATTCACACAAAATTATACTGAAATCCAGTCAACATATCTTTAGTAAATATTCTTTGAAGTACTGCAAATCAGAAAGCTGGGAACTTTAAGGTTTTTTCTCCCTTCAAACTCTTAAGAGAATAATACTGGTATATACCAAGTTTTCCTAAAATACCATTTTCAAAGGGTTTACAGGGTAAACACAATTTAGAACACCCTGATCACAAGTGATTGTTGAAAATAAGCTTTATGCTAACAAAAATATTCAGTACTTCAACTATTCAGGGTTCAAGACCCGAAATGACTTCACCTAATTGACATTCTAACATCAAAGCAGAGCTAGAAAAGAGAATGAATGCAATTCAAACTAGGGTTTGAAAAATATGGATTATCTTCATAAAACAAGCTATTGCCTGGTCCATAATTTGCAGATGACCTAATAACAACACAAATGTCCATATTTCTTGAACCCCTAATTATAAAAAAACTATTCTTTTAATTGTCTGTAATCATATACATGTATTCAAACCCATCTTGGGATGCAGCTTATGTTCTCAACATTAGAATGCTGTGCCATTCTGCAAACAGAAGGTTGTACGTAGACCAATTTGTCCCAAATCTTACATCTTGTCCTGAAAGAGAGCAGCACATAACTGTACCTACTCTGACAATACCCAAGAATCAACTGAGATGCAAAGTAACAGCTTATGTATCATTCTCATTCTTCTGAAGAGAGAAGGGGGACGGGAAATTTGATTTTGACACCAAGGTCTGGTAAGCAGAGGGAATGGCACCAGCTTTATTTTTACCTGGTCTTATTTCATCCCCACAGAGGAAAACAGAAGCCAAACTCACATAAATTCTTACAATTTGAGAAGGGCAGGGAAAAAAAGAAAACCACAAAAGAAAGCATTCATTTACCTTCATTGCTAAGTGATACAGAAGAAAGTGTATATTACATTGCACACTGTATAGTTAAATACACTACACAGTAATGTGCAAAGCAGTGGCGTTAAAATTTTAACAGTGATGTGCCTAGTAAAACTTATCTGATGAAAATTTCCTTCATGTTCCAGCTGTAAACTATCAAAGGTGATAAATGACCAGAGACACCAGATATTACACATAATGCAGTTTTTCCATACTATAATCTAAAAATCTGTATTCTTTGCAAAGAGCATAATGTGACTTTTCCTACATTTCCTGCTATTACCAGGACTAAAAATCTTAAGAGTTGCTCTCTGCTCACTTCTATGGCCTTTTCTGGCCACCACTGGTCCAGGAGCTCAGCAACAACCCCATGGGAAATGGCATTAAGGGTGGGAGTTATAACAGCAATGCTACCACATTTTCTCATTGTAAATCTGTCATTCCAGCCCACAGATGTTGAATTAGCCCTACTCGATCATAAATATGCTCTTCTGTATTACTGGTAAATTAGTATATAGCTATGCACTCTACAGCAAACAGGAGGAAGAGGGCTTCAGGCAGGGATGTGCTCCACACAGAAACCAGTGGCTGCTTCAGTGACCAGGGAACCCAGATCACGCCCTTGTAGCCCTGTTTCCATACTATGCGCAGCACTGGGATAAACTGTTCTAGCTCAGAATTTTACAGCCTGGGCTGACAATGGAAACTTTTTGGAAGGCCATCTAGAGACTAGAGAAAGCCTTTATTTATTTATACAATTCATCACTTTAAAATAGGATTTTTCTTTCTGATTAATTTTATTGATATAAGGAACTTGTATTATTGTAAGGAACTTGTATTACTTGTATTATTCCCCCATAAAAGCTAACAAAGAGCAACATATTGCACTTGAATTCATGACACTGTCAATACCAAAAAGTGTTAATTGAAACAGCAACAACCCACTAACTTATAGCAATGACTTGCAGACACACTGGACTTCATAAGGTTGGTAAACTAATATGCCCAGGAATGAATACTACAGTAAGAAAGGACAAGACCTGAAGCAGGATAGTCCAAACTGCAGTGGAAAAGTTGATATTTTTCTTCTTTCTTGTGGAGAAAGTAGTTGGTAATGGATGGCTTGCTTATTATACATACATTACACCACATATTGATCATTTGGCTGTACAGGCCAGAAGAGGCAAAAGCTGAAAATGAATGCTTGTCAATTTATTGCTTCTACTCACCCATTTACTCTGGAAAAAAACATCCATAGATACATCAACTGTACCAGATCTTCTGGCCACCAAGGTCTTAAAATGAGACCCCTCTTCATCAGCAGATGCTGATTTAACTTGTTTTAAAAGCTAAATTCTGAGGAATTTGTCTAGCAGCATTTACACAGGGAACAATCTCCTTGATGTTAATAGGAGAAATTAATAAAGCAAACTACTTCTTGATATGAATAAAACACAGCCCTTGGTTATTAGTGGTAATCCTTCATGCTATATCACTTTGATATGGTTTAACTATCTATTTTGCAGGAGTCAGGCATCACCGTTCCCATCCAGATGTATTTGAATCTTTACTGAAAAGAGGAAATGCATTGTGAGTTTGTATGCAAATTCTAAGAAAAAAAAAATCCACAAAACTATATATCAGACTTTTAAGAAATAATTACATGAATTTGATTTTATAAAAATACTCTAAACGAGAAAAAGCACAAGAAAGCATCAGAAGTGTTTCCTTTCATACCCAAATTCTAAGAAAATAACATTCAGAAATAAAATTCTTGTCTACAAAGCAGTTTTATGAGGATATGATTTTAAAGATTTTTTTAGAGTTTGAATATCATCTTTATTAATGCCCTAACCTGTTTGTAAGCAGAAAAATCCTTCTTGAGTTTACTTGTCAGTTGAAATCTTCATGCACAGATGACTCATATAGAACTAGATAAAGATGACATTCTTTAGAAAAGCAAATTTTTCAAAATTTTCCAGGTTCTGTTTCTGGTCTTCATTTTTGATTTATGATAATAAACTTTGATTGACTGCTTGACTGGCAGATGTCCTGGGAAAGACCTACTTGATATTCTCAATCTTTTCTTCCTGAAGTCCCCAGAAAATGAAGTGGTGCCTTTTGCTGTTCTTTTACCAAACCTTACAATCTGTATCTCTACATGAAATGAAAGACTCCAGATCTAAAGATAAGCAAGACCACATGACTGCAGAGCAAGCCAATTGTATGCAAACCTAGAATCCAACACTGTAAGGTTGATGTCTCCTTGTTGAAAGCATATAACCATTTTGAAGTAACTTGTTTTGTTTCGTGGTTTTGTTGTATGTATGTTGTTGGGTTTTTTAAAAAGAATGACAAAAAAAAAAAGAGAGCCTAATTTTATGTGCCTGGGAGTAGCTATCTCAGCTTCAGGCAATACAAACACTGCTATTACTGGGGAGTAAAAGCTCTGCATAATTAACAAACATCATCAGCCTTACAGTTCCTGTAGAACATAGTAAGTTCCTTGCCTGAAGGCTGCTCTCAGCCTAGTAAGTCTGTTTACCCTGTCCAAGATTAGATTAGTTTAATTATTATGAAAAAGACTGCTAAGATCTTACAGCCTAATTATGCAAATGTTTCTAAATGTTCACAAAAGTAATTTATTTATTTGGAGATAAATGAATCTGTTTTGTCATAAACCAGATTGCAGTCCTGGCAATGTACAAGCAGGGTTATGTGCCCTTAGGCATATATTTCACCACAAATATCTGTGGGACCCCTGGATTACAACATTTATAAATACATAAATGTTTTTTAGCAGGTTTTTATTGTTTTTGTAAATTATAGTAATCCCAGAAAGAACTATCACAGGTTTAATACTCACCAACCTTGTTATGAAAACAGGGTTTCTCAGCAGAAGCATTTAAAAGATTCTAACAGCTAAAACATTCCTGGTAGACCTATTAAGGTGCACCTGTTTTATTATGCTTTCAAACCAATATCTTCAAAAGAGTTTTCCCCTCCTAGTACAGACTCTTGATGCTAAAATAACCTTCATCAATAAAGTACTATTATTCTAAATAAGGTGGTAGCACTCTTCTCAAGGCATACAGTACTAACCTTAACTGGAAGCAACCCCTTTTATATTAGGAATTCTGTAGATTTTCCTCATAAACCTCACTGCAGTTGAGAGATTTAATTCTTCATTTATTTGTAATTACATGACAACACATGAAATAGATGCAGAAACACTGTTCTATATTTAGCCACTGCTCTAGTTTCATTTCTATTATCATGGAGATAACAGCTAGGCAGCACACTGCTGCCTTCCGTGAACTCATACACATTCAAGGCAAAGTATTTAAATTTTGGACTGGTAGACACTTAATATACGATCTTGATCACAAAGAAAACCAAAAAGCTTAACATGTTGCAGAGCTGCGTAAAATGAAGTCATACATAAGCCTAAAAGAAGACTGGCCTTTAAAGAGTTCAAATCTTTTCTTAATGTGACAGCTCATCTATGGGCAGGGGCTATTTTGTGCACTGCAAAGCATATGGCCCTAACACTCACAGGCATCAATTTCCGGGGCAAATAAACTACAGGCACCTTTAAAACAATAAAAATGAAAAGTTTAGCTGCATGTTAGTAGCAGAGCAGGTGAAACACAGTTCACATCTCTGTTAAACTGGGACATTTTGAGCCAAGTTTATTTAAACTGTAATGTCAATTTGATACTGTAATGCCTTCTCCCATCAATGTTTATTTTCTACTTGTGACAATAGCATGACATTTTACTGGAAACATATTGCATTAAAATTAATGCAGAGTGATATCTTGATTTGCTTATAAATTAACCATTCCTTAAATATGCAGGGCAATAGCTCTATATGGGAATTATACCCACAGTTCTCCTGTGTATTAAATGGAGGATGTGAGGAATGATTTTAACTGGCTGCTATGACATCACCATTATCATGGATATTCAAGACATTAGAAGGTGCTTGCTGTCAGTTTTAAATGATCACATCTCAAGTGCACCTGCTTTATAATTATTCATTTGGAGCAGGATCATTAACATATTCCTTAAGTCATTTACAGGCAATTTGACTCTACAGTAATGATTTTTTCCCTCTTTGTAACAAATTAATGAGATATATATAAATACGCAAGCACAAATGAAATTCACACAATTCATATCGTAATTAGTGTATACTGAAGGTCTGAAGGTTGCTAACTTGCATTTTTCCTGTGCTAGGAAGCTATTATGCAACCACTTAACAGTTTCAGCATTATATATGATTCTTCCAGAAGAAAGGATACCTGTCAATACACTTTCAGTGGTGACAACAAGGTTAGCAGTCATATTAGCCATTGGAACTTTGGAAGTAATATTTGGCGTCCAGGCTCAAGAGTTGAAATGATGGAAGTAGAAGAGCTAAGAAGCCAGAAATTTATTAAATCCATTCTATTCAACTACATAAAAATTACAGAGTTACTTGTCTGGTATCACCAATGTAATGAACTTGCCCCAGTTCCTGGCTGGACAACTTTGGGAATCATATGGCTAATTGGTGTGTGCAAATACAGAGAAGCATGTTCTCACACCTGCAATACATCTTCGATACTGGCAACTCATTTTAGGATTTTCCACACTTTGTATTCTGCCAGAATTTTCCTAAAACTGTAAACACACTAGTATTAGCGCAAGATAGTGCTGATCTCATCTTGGCTTGCGTATAAAGCTCTTTATAGAGGACGTTACTGCTGGGGTGAAGGATGGTGTGAGACTGTCAGAAAACTGCAATGCACATTCATTTTGGCCCAAAGAAACCTCCCTCCTGTAACACCTGAGATTCAATAATTGCTTACTCTACACAACACTTTTTCCTCACTTACGAGATGCAGTGGCCTACAAAAATGCACAGCAGCATTTGTACAGGTAATTCCTACGTACTGTTTCCCCTTAGCAGGTCATTAGCCAGCGTTGTCTGATTTCTGCAAAGAGGCAGAGTGAGAAAAAAAAGAATTAAATCAATTGTTTTACTTTACTACAAAACAATTCCCTCAATCATACGCAAAAGAGAGGCAGCATGGCTCAGTGAACTATTGTGTTGAAATCTATGTACTGAGGTGTACCCTGTCTCTAGCAGTCCCATTTGTCACATTGGCAATGTGACAATGAGCAGAAGAACTGCAGGCACAGGGAGAAGAGAAACAGTGTGATGGAAGCATTTCTTCTACCCCATCTCCTTGAAAATCTTTGGAAAACACTTGCCATTTGGGGAATTTCTTCTCTTACACAGCTGCTTTTCAGGGGTGACTTGGGAGTATCTGGAGAGATGAAGGGGGTCACGGGCAGGGACAGAAATGTTTCCAGCTTCCCTTCAATCTGATAGTAGAGGATCCTGAGGGTGCTAGAAAAGCCCTGAATATGTCCACCACAGTGATAACACCTCTGCCACGGCTGAGCAATTTCTCTTGGACAAGTCCATAAGAGGAACTAGAAGTGACCTGGGAAAGAGCAGCTGCATGTGAACATAGGGAGCTCTGAGATAGCTTTTTATAACTCAAAAGCATGAAACCAAGGCATTCTGGATGATACATGTCCTGTATGACTAACGGATGCAAAAAGACTCCTAGATTTCTCTGCAATTATTTTTGTGCTAGGCTTCTCTTTGGAAATCTTGGCTTTAAGAAGACAATGGGATTTTTCCATTCACTTCTCCCACAGTCAGGATATCAGACAGTGATGGTGAACCAATGGCATGTGAGAAGCTTAGTAATGTGATGCAAACATCCCCGATCTTTTGTGATCTGTTTCCCTAATTATTCTGGGTAAATTACAGCACCCTTTATAGAATAAGAGCATTGTAAAAGTAATAGTTTGTTCTATGGTTATCAAATTCTCTATTTACAATACACCAATTTGACAGGTGCATAAAAAATTAAATTGACTTATTTACTAATGTCATTGGTAGGGGAAGACACCACCATTATTACAAATGTTCCAGAAATCTGAAGAATACTAATTACAAAATGACATACCAGTCATAAAATCAAAGCACAGAGACACTAGGGTGGATGCAAAAAGAAGCTGAATCCTCAGTATTTTTTCAGGATATAAAATACTCATACTTATATAATCTTCCAATATAACAATACCCACTGTGCAGGATATGTATCATTCCCAAGTATCCATTAGAAACAGATATTCAAAAAGACTGCTTAGACCTTTTAATATTATACTCCCTCAGTGTAATTTACTGTTTTTAATATAGAACTAAAATACTACAGAAAACAAAACATTGGATTATAATTTATTTTGCATTACTGAAAGGCACCCTCCAGCAGTGCATTCTGCATTATTGAAAACTAAGCATTTGCCCTCCCTATTCTTCTGGTACAGCTCATGTCACCTTACTGGACCAGATGGCTCCCCTTTGCAGCCCTTTCTCAGGATCTGATGTTTACAGTGTAGTATTGGCAAGGCATTGGGGTTTTACCTCTCCCAAAATGAAATTGCCAGCTCCCAAGTCAGCACTCAGATTGCACATCCCTGCATACCAGCCATGGTTAGCTATTCCCTGACAAGCAAGCTTAGATGAGCATAGGATTTACCCTGTGCTGCACCATGACAACATCCAGTATTCAAAGCAATTCACAGATGAAAGAATGCATTCGCTATTCTTTCATCCAGTGATGGAAAACTTCAGTCTCATGGTAGAAAGGCAAAGAACAGATCCATACATATATTCTCCTACCTAAGTACAAACTCTTCCTCAAGTGCTCCAGACAACTTGACCTGCCTGTCCAGCTTGGGATAAACAGCAAGCCCTCAGCTTGCAATTTCTTGGGGCCCTGATTCTTCCCAGGGTCTATGCTGCACTTTCTCGCATTTTATTATGAGAGATTTTACATCTCTCCCTGCCCCATTTGTCTAAAACCCCTTCTCTTTCCTCAGGACAGAAAAATAGCAGTTCTCCCTGGCCATCAATTGAGCCCTGGAAAAAGTAAACCAACCTACTCTGGGCTGTTACTGTGACAATTTAAAGC
The DNA here is from genome assembly GCF_000696875.1 of Nestor notabilis. Classification (NCBI taxonomy): domain Eukaryota; kingdom Metazoa; phylum Chordata; class Aves; order Psittaciformes; family Psittacidae; genus Nestor; species Nestor notabilis. The sequence goes on from NW_009918968.1 coordinate 143,023, forward strand.
TGTGCATTCAAAGTTATCTTACCTGTGCCAGCACTTTCCTTTTCCCTCTTCCAACTTTAAAGGCCATTTTAAAGACTTCCTTGACATAAAGCTGCATTCACTCAGGCAGCAATGCACAAGCTTGAAGAAACCCACAATACACATCAGAATAATGCAGAGAGCTCATCATGACTCATTCTTACTTCCTCTGTATTCACTGAAAGCAGTTTTACATGTGAACTGCATAATGACACTGAACAGTACCCGAGTGCCTTCTCCGGGTGATAAAACTTACCACTGCCAGTTTGTTGGACTTTCATTGAGACCAGGGCAGTATCCATCCAGTTCATTTCCCCAGGCCCACCCAGCACCACTCCCCCCTTCTCAGACTCCAGGCAGTGGGCACCCTGCCGAGTACTCCCTTCAGCCTCCCAGGGACCCCCTTATCCAGAGCCACTGGCTCACCACAGCATCATCACCACACCTTCTTTTCAAGGTGGCAAAAGGGAGTGAGATGGACCCTATTTGCTCTGAATTGCTCTATCATTGGTGTGTGCAAGTGAGGCAGAGACCTCTCTTCCTCTATCTTCGCTATAGTTCTGCTTGGATCACCTAACAGTGTGTCAGCTGAAAATATATGCCACAGTTATCTTTAAGACATTAACATTTACCAGCGAACAGTTCAGATACCTTGACATCTGACAAAAACTAAGGAAATATTATGGCATCTGTATGTCGCACAGGCAAATAACCAAACTTAAATCAAATGTTACATCGTTTTTCATCTCTGACTATTCAAGTAAAAAACAAAATAAAGCAAAAGCAAGCTATGCAGTACTTCGCGCTCAGAATAGATTTATTTCACCTTACTGAGGCTGCCTGTATCATCATCACTGAGGTATCCAGAAACAGCATGTTTTGCTTATGAGAACAATAGCCTGTAAATTTCTGAACCTGAAATATTCATGAGAAATAGGTAATAACGTTTACAGCTTCACACACACACATGCACACTTCGGGTTTCTTCTAATGAAAGATCAGAAAAAGCTGGAATGCTATATAGCATTATCCTTTGTTTTCGACTATTTTTAAAGAGTCATTCTTCATAGGAAAACAGTGAGTAGAGGTGGGGTATTTCCAGCTATAGCAGTCATCACCTGAGAGGTGCTCTGCAGCTACATGACAGGGGGTCCTTTAGTATTGCTGAGCAACTGTTACAGAGCAGTAGCCCATCAAGTGGAAGGGAATGCTGTTTCCTAGAATGGTGCTAAGATGGAGCAGGTCTGCTCAGGGCTGACTCATCAGGTATCTTATATTGGTAAATACTTAACCCTCCTTTCCATTTGATGTGCTCGGTATTTTTCAGTTTGCCTTTTCTAAGAAAGGAAAACATATCATTTGATAGAGAAAGTTTCTTTCAACTAAATGGATTATCTGTATTTTGAGATAGGAGAGGAATATTCTGCCAATGTTATAGCTGATTTAATTTTTAAATCAACATTATCACATTGTTACAGATTTTCCAGCTCTGTGCAATAATTATTCAGTTGATTATTTCACATCTCACACTTCACAAACTTCTAACACTTATAAGCATTTCATACAATTCAGTCTAGTTTCCCAAACCTTGAATGTGGTACATCATAAATACCTTCCTCATAAAATTAACTTTTAATTGAGTACTGCAAATACTAAAATACAACAAATAATAGAGTGCTGATAGGGAAACCCAAAACACATCAACCCCCCAAACACTATGCTGATTTATGCATCAAAATTAAAGGTATGCTGCAATTCTGGATGGAAAAAAAAGAAAGAAAAAGTAAAAAGAATGTGTATTTATTATTCATCTATCAAAAGGTCATGTTGTACTGAATTTAAACTCGATCTCTCCCTGTATCATAGCTCCTGAATCATTTGCAAAATAAGGCAGAAATACCCCTGACTTCTTTAAAACAGCTAAATCAAGGCTATTTCCTATTGGCAACAAAATCAAGCATGTTGAAAGGGATTGACATCTTTGATTAATAGGAATTTCAATACCCTCAGACCACCTGTTGACTAAAGCTTTTAAGGTATTAGGCAGATACTTGTGCTTAGACAGATAACTAACCAGAAGAACATGCAATAGGCCAACATGCGTACATTCACATCCCCTCTGCTTTCACAGGGCATTTCAGTGACCTGGCACCACTCATTTGCCTCACTCAGGGGTTGAAAAGCCCTTTAACACAGGAGAAGAACCTAGAGCATTAGGCATCATGTCAGTTCTCCCTTTTTCCAGAGCTCAGGCCTTCCTAGACCCATACCATCTGCTTTTACCAGAAAGATACCCTCTGCTCTTTTTCTTCTTTTTGAAGTGGGAGCCCCCTCTCTGCTACACAGAAGATCTTGTCACTCTGTTTTCACATGGTTTGCAGCTTCATTAGAAGCATTTTGCACATCTTACGCTGGAACCTGTAGATGAGAACAGCTTTCTAATGTTTGCTGTAGTCTGGGAGAATTGTGCAATTATTCAACTGAAAGCAGTAATGATGAAGGGAAAAATATTATTTTCAACTCTACTTCCACTGCACATTTCCAAGATGAGGCAGTGAAGCTTCATTTACAGTCTGTTACAAAGCAAATCAAGACATATATTTAATATCTAAATTGTGCACAGCAGCAATATGGAAAGAAGAGAAGAAACTGCTGATTATGAAGCTCAAGATGGGGCGAAAGAACATGCTGTTCGCACGTATCGAGTGCCAGCAGCCAAATGTTGGAGCAGTATCATTCGCTGCTCATTTAATGTGCCTTTGCAAAAACTGACACATCTGTATAAATATTATAGAACACTCACTTGTAATTGAGGTCTCTCATCGCAAAATAAAGTCTGCAGAATTAAGAGCTTCTGAAGTGCCCGGGATCTAGGCTCTGGAAGATATTAAAGCTATCTTCCACAAGATGGCTCTCTCTCTCTGTTCGTATTACTGACTCAAACCTATGTAGAGAGAACACAAATAATATTCAGAACAAAAACGCAGTTACAGTTTGGAGGAGTAAGAGTGCCTCCACATGGGAACAGAGATATTTCACTGAATCAGGGCAGCCTATGTGACAGTGGAGAACTACACACCGTTCATTTTCTAACAGACTGTTAAAGGGCCAGAGGGCTTCACAGGGTGCTTTGAAATTACGTCTTTTGAAAGACATGTGCTTGCTCCACCAGCACTCCAAGCTGGGAGGTTCCAATGCAGTTTCATTTCATCAGCCACATACTTAAGGAGCAGAACCTAAACTAATAAACACTGCCTTTCAGGGCTAAAAGAAATGCTCAGCTTCTGGACTCTATAGGTTGTGGCCTGCTATAAGCATGAGCAGTGAAGCAGCTCTGCAGATGTAAATTCATACTGTCACTCCAAAATTCAGAAAAAAATTAAGTAAAAACATTTCTAACATTTTTTTTTTAAATCTTTTTTTAGACATAACTTGAATTAATCTCTTTTGTAACAGCTATGGAAAAAATGTATTTGTGACATCTGAAAGCATGTGATTTTGAGTTGCTTTAAAACCTACTGCACACCAAGATCCCTTTTACCCATATTTATCCTGGAACATTATGTATCTTTACCTCACTTTCAGTGAAATGCACTTTACTGTACACTGTACTGTTTAATGTGCTTACCGGAGCTCTGGGGATCAGACCTGTGCTTCTGTTACAGGTTTATTTATGAAATGTTAATTTATATCTACAGAAATGCTAATATCTTGCTTTATTCCCCCAATAGCTTTACAATATCATCTAGCTATACAGATATTTGTCATTATAAAGTATGCATTCCTCCTACATCCAGTATTTGAAGTGGTTCATCTTTAATCAGTTCCAGTAGGTGGATTCAGAACAGCTGCTATCAAATAACTGTCCTACTAAGCAAAAGAGAAACAAACAATTATCACGATGGAAGAGTGGGAACATTTTTCACACTGTTGCTCTCTTAATCTCCAAAAGTTGGGCAGATATAGGATGCAGGGGAAAACTCCCTAGCCCCTGACCTCTATTTCCTGCAGAAAGTGGCGAAGGGCTGTAAAGGAAATCTCCGGTTCTGTAGGACTCTTGGCACAGTTACACAGGTAACATGAGCTTCCTTAAGTATACCATCGGAAAAAGCTGGGACACCCTCTTACCACCTGGTTTATCTCAGGCAGCTTACGGCTCCAAGCTACCTCACTTTCGTCACTGCAGAAGACTGTATCACTGGCAGCTGCAGTTTGGCAGATGGGACACTGAGATTACAGTATAACTTACTCTCATGTGCCCATGCTTATTGCTCCTGGAGTAACGGCATTCTCAGTTGGCCCATTTTAACAGATTATACAGGCAGTACGGTAGGCAGGGATCTTCCTTCTTCTCACATCATTGTTATGTTGCACCTTGCAGAGCTGTAAGAGGGTACCAGAAATGTAAACCCACATTTGGCTTGATAACAGCCAGCAGAGAGTTCTCCTACTGCAGAGGACTCCTCAGTGAGCTTTTGCAGCGAGACTACGTCTCTTCTTCATAGCCTGAGCACAGGAAATTGCTTACAGGGTCCCCCAAGAATATTGTCTATTAAATTAGCAAAATCAGGATTAGGTCTAATGTCTAAATAGAATGAGTAAATGGTGTTTCCTACATGTTAAAAGTGACTACTATTTTCATGCAGCTAAAACTACTGATTGACCACCTGTTCCTTGCCAAGCACACTGCACCCCACCTCAACAGCCAGCATCCTTGTATGTACACAATGCCTTTCTCCAGCACTGTGGTTGCCTTTGTATAATTTTCCTAGCAAGAAAAAGGAGTTCTGCTCTGTTTTATGTCACACACACCAAGGAAATCACATTTTTGGTCAGTATTACAAGACAGTGGAGAAACCTGAGCTCTAAAAGCAGTTGTCATTCTGTCCTAGTTACTACCAGTCATTAGTAGGGAATGCAGCTGAGAGATACCAATGAAAATGAGAGAGAAATGCTCAAAATTTTGTCCTTGCTTATGATGCCACTTACATGAGCTTTCTGCTGAAGCAGCTCTGTTGTTTTCTGCGTGGTTACAATACTATATGCCAGCAAAACACAATCATATTCACATGTGTGCACAACAACATGCAGCACATTACTGGATCACATCATCCTGTTCTGCCTCCATCTCCCATCAAAAATAGTGACTCACACTTTATAGTGAGATTCTGGGACTCATTTCATATACAGCCTTAAAATTAATCAAATAAGAAAGAGAAATCTTTTTTCTTCTAAGTTTTCTTTAGTTTTGGTAAGATACACCAGTTTCAAGCAAGATTCACTTGCTTCTTCATAACCACTTCCCTGGCACGTTAGACAGTCTGCCCCCAACCCTATCTCACAGTCCAGGTACTGGCCATCTCCTTCGAAACGCTGACCACCTCCTCAAAAAAACACTCCTGCTTTCTCTTCATGCATATAGGTAGCAGCATTGGTGAATGGAGTTCAGTTATGACTTGTCAAGTTCTACACTGTAAAGCAGCTGCTTCTGTTGGCATAGCAAAAAAATGCGGTTATAATTCATAATGAATATAAAGGTTGTCGTGGCAGCAAATGGCTTATCTCCATGCTGACAAAAAATAAGGAAGATTTTTAGGAAGAAACACAGGGATATATCACTGACATACTCTTAATCTGTCCTAATTAAAAGTTATTTAGTTTTACTATCAGTGAAGCTTACTGAAACCTGTACGATTCAATTCTGATGCCATATTGATTTGAATCACTTGTAATGATCTTATTTTATAGAAACCAACACAAGGTATTCTGAAAAGCAAAAAAAAAAAAACTAACATTTTTGCTTGCAACCTTGTAATTTCCCTGAATCATGCTGTGTTGTTGACTTTTAAGCAAAGTCTTTATTGAAATCCACTGCAAGTTCTGTTTAAGAACTGGTGGCAAGATATGGGCCATTGACTTCAGTACAATTACTCCAAGTTGCACTGCAGAAGTCTGAAAATCAAGTCCTGAGCCTTATGCTCAGGCATGCTTAAAATACAGTATGCAAATATGAGATTTTGAACTGAGCAAAAACATATACAGGAGTCCTAAGGAACCCAACAGGAATCCTGTGGAACTTGTACGGACCTCTTTTCTTTTGGCATTTGCTTCTGTGGGTTTAATTTAGACTTAAATATAGACTCAGTGCAATCGCATACAAAAGGCTACATGAAACTCACTGCAATTGCTTTACAGATTACTTTATACCTTTTTTGGTTTTTATGCCTGCCTCTTTATTATTGCCAAAATTCTTTAAGAAATTGCATTCAAATCCAAATAAGGTCACCGAAATGTAAATAAAAATGGTTAATTTTCCTCTGCTGGTATGTTTCAATATTTTGGGAATATTTTATGTCCCCAGAGGCCCAAAAGGCAAGTCATTTGAAAAGAACTATGTATGCAGAAAATCATCATAATGCCCTGTGGGACCAATCTGAGCCCATCAAAATCCACTGTATTCTGTCTACAGACCTCAGAGAATTTCAGTGATAGTCCTCAATGACCATTTTCTAAATCTAAAGAATCATTAGGCCTTCCAAAATACCTGTTACTGCCTGCACTTAATAGATTCAAGAAACTCCCAGAACAACATACAACTAAAGGTCGATGCTGTTCTGCCCCACGGACTGTCCGACCCTATTTTCTTTCCACACTGCTGACCATGAGAGCTGCTATACATAGGCACTGCAGCAACTGGAATAACTTGCAGAGATGGAGAAGTGCTGAGTGCTGACACGCCATAGACCTGAGAGCAGCCACTACACTAAAAAGAGATTCTTTACTGTGAAGAAACACCAAAGCCAGAATTAAGCCAACAAACAGAAGAATTTAGTATATATTAAGTGGAGTTTGACACTGGGAATGCAAACCAGCATTACTTAGGGAATTTTCACTGAATATAAAGAAGTTTCCAGAATACTAACAGTCTGTGAAACCAAGGCCCTCATGTCTGGGACCCAGTGCCTGGAATCAGATTGACACAGCTGAAATCCACAGAAGATACCATCGCAGAATTACTTCCACTGAATTGAAAAGGAAAAAGATTGCCAAAGTGAATTATAAAATCCATGGAAAATGTTTTTGTTTCCCTGGACTCTGGACCTCTCTATCTTCATAGCAAAGCAGCAATACCCACTTTCCTACCAAGCAATGTCAGAAAAGTATAAATGGCTTGTTATGAGTTATAGTATCTGATGCATACTCTGTTTAGGGAAAATATTTGCATGTTTTTGCATAATTTAAATTAAGCTTGCTCATTGCTATAAACATGAAAAAAAAACCCAAGCCAAAACCAAAACCAAACCGTAAAACATTAAGAAGTACTGAGTGGTCTTAAAACTGGCCTACTGTTTTGCCTACTGGGTAACTTCATTCTACACTTATGTGTATTTCTGGTGCAGACAACTGCGGGAGAAACTCTGTACTTGAACAGAAAAAAATATAAATTGCTTAACTACATTAATGACTTTTATAAACATTCAGCATACACAATTTTGTTCATGAGGTCTTCTCAAGATAGGATGCATTGTGAATAACTGTGCAAATATTCACAAATGTAAGAACTGGACACAAGTAGTTTACCAAGCCATATTCAGAGTGGTCAAACATCTTCCTCAGCTTAGACCTGGGAGTCTCACACTGGGGGACAAGTACAAAGAGCACATACCCTTGGGCACAGCAGCAAAGGTAGGTCAACAAAGTCTGGAAAAGTTAAACGCATGATGCTCACCAACAGAATCTGCTGCTCGCACAGGTGAGGTTACATGAGCAAACAGGGCTTGAAAACCCCTGGCTGTTGTGTATAGCAAACAACTATCCTTACCCAAGAAGCACAAGTTCAGCTGTTGCCTGACAACAAAAATCAATCTATGTAGTTTGAAGATTGAACCTAGGTGTTCTAATCTCAACATTAAATATCTGGAAAGCTTTTATCTGTATACCTGCAGCGTACAGTTCTAAGGAGCAGAAGAATTTTTCTTGTCTGAAATAAAGAAATCAGTTTAGATCTCAAACTATACATTTTCTCAGCTAGCTCCGAGTTCCCCATTCCTTATCTAATTCTATCTTGCATCTGTTTAGGAATTACACATTTGCCTGACCCTATTTTTGCCCACTCACCCAAGCAAAAAGATGAAAAACTTCTAATACTTGTGAGAGGCATGGAAACCCCTTTATAATATGAGAAACTTCCCGAAGTGCTTGGAATTCCTGTGAATTATTTCTTCCTGGAACACGAATGTAAGAAGATGGCTTTGACCCTTTATTCGAAAGTCTGACAATCCTCTTAACAAATATCTCCAAGCTATAGGAGCTACCACATATTTATGTGTGAGATAGCTCAGAATAATTGATTAGGTTTGCTAAGGTTCCAGTTAAGAAACTGCAACTAAAATATCTTTTTCCTCCTTCCCTTACTGTTTTCTTGCATAACATTTTTTTCCTTATCATTGCTTATTTTCATGCAGAGCATGTTTGCTTATTTGCTATGGTCAGTAGATAGTTTAGTTTAATTACTTCAAAGGTAAATGTATTTGAAGGCATTTGGCTCTCATTCCAGCTAAGAAAAATAATTAATATAAGGGTTTTAGAACTGCATAGGAAAAAATGTATAAAACATGAGCTGCCAACACCCAAAAAATATATACATTAATAAACATAATATTTGCTTTGTCTAGACCTTTTTCTAATGAACACAGTAGTGACAACAAGTTAGCTTATTTTCTACCTAAATCTCATCAAAGGTTACTGTGCAGTTATTTATCAACTGCAAATCTACAACTTCATTACTATAATTATGTATTAACCATTCAATTAACTCCTGGGGTAAATGCATGTTGCTCTTGCACTTCCTGCTCCAATACCTGTTCAGCTTTAAATTTCTATTGTTACTATATATGTGATACTGCAGCACTTACAAGATGGTTTAGAGATCAGAATCCCACTGTTACTGACACTAGACAGCCAAATAACATAATGCATGCACAGCTTTAAGAAGTTGTTGTTGCTAGATGGGATACATTTATTGTAAAACAAAACCAAACGGAGCAAGACAGAGGACTCCTATGTGCTGTAGACTATGCCTGCCTCTCTTAAGATGGACAAGAGGAAGTAGATCATAAGACAGCATCAATCACTAATTTCAATTAAATCCCTAAAGTACCACCAACCCACAAGAAAATTGCTTGTCCTTTCACAACATAGGGTGTGCAGTAAAAAAAACAAACAGAAAAAAACCCAAACCCATAAAAAAAATAGAACCTTGATATGGAAAGTGATAGGAGAGACACACTGATGCAGTCCAGCCATACAGGTACAGATGCCATTCTATTTTGCTAGATGCAAAATTCACTATCAGTCTAAAACAACTGTTACAGATGTTTTACATAAAATTGAATCAATACCTACATATTCAGCACTAAAGCTGAATCAGTTCTGATTTTCTCCACCTCCAATGAGACACCAGCACTGAGCCTCCTAACTTCAGCTGCTGACCAACAGCACACAGATCCTGTTCTCTGCAGCCCATTGGTGGTCCTAAGGCCAGCACATAGGGCTGCATGGATGGGCTGCTGTACAAGGCAGCCACACTGTAAGCAAAGCCAATGTTCCAGAGGCAATTCAAGTACAGAAAGTGAAAATTTGCTATTTGCCCTTCTAAAAGAAACTTAATATTCTTTTTATTATGGAAATGTGAATAAAGGGGATAGAAATTCCCTTCAGACACAGTTCAAATAGAAACATTTTTGAGCAATGTAAGAAAGATGATGATTTGCAGCCAATAGTATTGTCCTGAGTTCCAGCACGGATGAGGCTGTTCCTTCCCTCAAAACCACTTCTGGGAATACGTTTATTGCCCTCATCCTCTCTGATTCCCCAGTCTCTTCAAGGGCATGTAAAAAGAATTGCTTGGCAAATAGAATTTAATTGCATTAAATAGCAAATTAATCTTTTCCCCCTAGATATCCCACATTGTCTCACCACACCAGAAAACAACTGAAAATATAGCTACGCACCAACTGGAGTCTCATTGTAAAAAGTTATTCCAAGATATTGGCTCGTGTCCAAAAGGTAAGAGTAACAGGTAATTTAAATATGCTTGAACACAGGAGCAAATGCCTAAGCTCTGTTGCTCTCTTTGTCAAAACCCAGTCTTTCAGAAAATCATTTTCTTTACCCATTGGACAACAAAATGCATTGTCAAGAAATTTTATAGCAATAATTATAAAAGATGTCCATTTGAACCCATTGAGGTCTTACTGATTTTACAACACCCAGCAGACCTCCCTGCAGGAGAACACTATATTTATGTTAGCAATATATGCGAGAATTGAGATCGTAAAATTAAATGACCACATAGAACTGTCATTTATATGATGAGAGCCTACATATGTGAAGGCTGGTTTATCTTGCAAGATAGGGTAGTACTAAATGGTCCACTCTCAGTGAATGCTTTTAATCACGCATTTCTTCACTGTTTCTGTAATATTACACTTGAAGGACTGGTAAGCAGTTTGCTATGAAATGTTAAATGGCTACTGGCAGTACAAGCCCAATGGAAGTGTTCACTAAAATAGAAGTACAGTACATATTGTATGCAATTGTTTTATGAGAGACATTATGGTTACTAGAATAACATTTCACCATTACCAACTGCTGAGAGAGAAGTCATTAAGATATTTGGCAAGCCAGTGTAATTTTTCAGCAGAACTACAGTACAAGACCTCAGAATAGCTTCTGTACAAAAAGGCTAGCTGTCTCAAGAAAACAACTTAAGTCTTCAGTGTCATTTTATTCATAGAGGTTTATTTTCAGATTCCAATGAGAAAGTTATTGCTGCCGGAGAGTGAACAATTGAGCCTTAACCCTTATTATAACAGTGCAATTTCAGAGCCACTATAATAAATCTTGCAGCAGTGTTTCCATTAAAAATCTCTTTTCTAGAGGGCTTTTATTGTGTGTACTTTCATTCAGACACTTTTATGAAAGATTTCTTTAAACTATGATTTTAATACTAGAGAAAGATTAACCACGTGTTTAAGCATTATTAAATGCTGAGATGGGAGTAAACAAAACTTAAGTGACTGTTATCACCTTAGCCTCTTCCCATGTTTTTGCAGCAATAGTAATGAAAATTCATGCCCTCTACAAAAAAGAGGGGTCCATGCTGGACAGAGTCCCCCTCACCACCATGCGTGAAGCCAGCAACTGCGCATTTTTCGTATCGCCATTAACATATTAAAAACTGATTCACAAATGCACAGATATCATTACATCCTGATCACCTCCAGTAATATGTTTCCTCTTCCTAGAACTGTACTTTAATGATGTGATGAGGCATTGCAGCTTCGAAGTGCGAACACTTTCAACAGAAACAGCCACTATGCATCACCTAACTAAATCTTTTTCTCTATAACAAGAACAGTAATGACCTATTACAGTATTATCACAAGGTAACAAAACATAAGTAATGAGGCCCAGTGCAACCAAACACTTCTAGTTGTCAGTGTTTCCAATGGAAACAATGACTTCTGCTTAACATGAGCTGACAGGAGATCTCATGAAAGCCCTATAAACGATGCAGGCCAGCATTAGGCAAGCTGCTATTTTATTCCTGTTTCTTTCTGCAAGTCTGACCATGACAATCTCAAAATGATGAGTGTTTCAATAGGATTCACTATTTGTCTGATTCGGAAGGAGGTAATTTTGATGCTTGATTTTATTTAATCTGATATTGTATACTTTCCACACACATATTTAACAACTAAATTCAAGCTCAAACATTTACTAGGTGATCCATTTGCGACCAGAAGTGAGTAGAAGCTCCACCAAATGCAATGGAATTATTTAATATTATATGATAAAGAAATTATGCTGAGGAATACCTGTCTACAAAACTTTGTACAAATGTTTGTGTCCCGCAGCATCTAGAGAAGAATGCAGTTCATGTGAACAGAGGTTTTCCCGTCACTCATTGCTATCACCTGAATCAGAGAACTCTATTCTAAGAAAAGCTCATTCTAATCAGACGGCTCCTATATTCTGAATAATATTACAGTATAGTTGTTCTCATGCCTGTGGTTTTCTGTAACAACTAAACACCTCAATACAGAAACTAAAATTACATACGAACTTGGTTACTTACTTGCCTGGATCTCAGATAATTACATCTCTAGCTCATAGTCCCTCACTCCTGTAAGGTTTCATGCACATGCACAGGTGCCTATAATACTCCCAAGGGCAGCAACTTGCAGAGTTTTTCTGTTTGAAACTAACAGTTTCCAAGTCTAAACCAGGATCGAATGGAAAATAGTTTACTTGATAATTGTCAGGAGTAATCCCATAAAGGAAACACTCATCATGGGAAGCGACGGTAGAAATTAACTTATTCTCTAGTAAAACCATATGACTGCAAGCTGAACTGAAACTTCTGGTCAAAGTGATCCTCTTCAGAAAGACAGGTCTCCCGTTCCTACCATAACTTTGCAAGCTTACATAATTATAGTTCTGATTCTGCAAATATTTACAAATACGCTTGGTTTTGACATTATAAGTAATTCCTACTGCTCTTCCCCTAGCACAGAATTTAAGCGTCCACTCACTTGAAGAGGTGCTTAAGCCACTGTCAGTTTTTACTTTTATGTCTATCACCTCTGTCTTCATTTATTAGGACTACTCCTCGTGATTACCAAGTGATTTCTGATCAACTGCAGTTCATTCATGCATTTGAATTCGTAGCAGGTACTGATAGGAGAGCAAAAATTTTAAAGTATGGACCTATATTTTGAGAGCCACACAGTATGAAAAAGAAATTTAAACAATGGAAAGATAAAGATATTTTCTAGAAGTCAGAAGCTGAACTCCACAACTCCAATGTTATTAACATGGAGTTTGATAATAAAGCATTAATAAAGCAAACTTCTTTTTCTTACAGAAATAATGGTCAAGAACTCAAAGTAACTGCCATTATATCATGAAATTACACTTCGTTCATCAGAAAACTAATTTTCAGAACTATTTCTGCAAATTAGCTCCAGCTGTATACACACAAGTATCCATCTCTGTATTTAATACTCATACTCATTTGAATTTCACAAAATTAATAACTGCATTTATTAAAGATGTATTTTTAGTTTCCTGTCGTGGTTTAAGCCCAGCCAGCAACT